>NW_006799987.1:1769458-1774732 GCF_000485575.1 Poecilia formosa | reverse complement strand
TAGCAGTAGCAGTAGCAGTAGTAGCAGTAGCAGTAGCAGTAGTAGTAGTAGCAGTAGCAGTAGCAGTAGTAGTAGTAGTAGTAGCAGTAGCAGTAGTAGTAGTAGCAGTAGCAGTAGTAGCAGTAGTAGCAGCATACTTGTTGAGGGAACAACTGACGCTCCTTCTCTGATGCCGCCCTGGGCAACTGCCTGGCTGTATTAGGGTCACACCACGACGCGCCAACAGCTTAATTTCCAGGCAGCAGAGACGAAACTCCACAGTGACATCAACAGGCGCTGCTAACCAGCCCCATTTGCTTTTGCCACACCGTTTAAAATCCCAGTTGTGCGGTCAGTCAGAGATGACGGTCTGAACTTCCTCCTCTGGGGATTCGCTGTTATTTGAGCTTTTGAAATATATTATAATACATAATAATATTCAGGATTTATTCTCCTTTTTGTCCTATGGAGGCGAAAACAATCCACCAATGTGGAAAGTTATGGGGAGGGGAGTTTCTTCTGACCATGAAGCCACAAAAAGCCAGAAACAAAAAAAAAATCCCAAGCCAATAAATAACACAGAACAATAAAAACATCCATAAAAGACGACACACATTTCTGCTTTCTGTCGACTTTATCAGTTTGCATTCCTTTGACTTCCTCTCATTTCCCTCCTCTCGCCCCGACGCGCCTTTTTCCCCGTGACTCACACAGAAACGGCGAGCCGCAGCCGCTCTTCCCGCCGTCTGTGGAGCCGTTATGAGATTACCTGCCTCACTTTATGGCCGTTTTCACAACTTCGCGGCGTGTGTGAAGTGGAGCGCAGCGCGATCTTTCTCCCCTTAACGCCGAGCGCTCACCTCATGACATCATGTCAGGAAACCTGCAGCGAAGCCGCCGTGCTCCGCTGCAGCTCCACTCAGCTGCTAAACAGCCAGCGCAGGACCGACCTGCTGCTGCAGCTGCAGCAACACCTGCTTTTCAGTCCAAACCGATTAAACTTTGTGCTGCTGATGCTCGTCTTAGATTTCCAGTTTGCAGAGAGGAAACGTTCAGGGTTGCATAAATTACCCATCAGTGACTGGCTGTTCTTTAAAATGTGAGCATCATGGGGGAAAGACAGAAAGTTTTGCTGCAAACTTCTGCAAAACATCCCAAAAGATTCCCAGCAATTTCCAACCACCATCTCGGCTGAAGTCGAAAGATCTGAGATGTGACCAAACGTCCTCCCAGAAACACCAGAATTACAGAGCGCATTCTGCTGCATGCGACTGGCACAGTGAAGCCAGCCCTGCAGGAAACCAACATTTAACGGACGTCAAAGTTTATCCAACTGGAAGTTTATAAAGCAGCCAGATAAATCTGCTAACGTTTTCAAAGCTAGCAGAATCGCTACAGTGCTAAAATCTTAGCTCATCGGTTAGCGCTGCAGCGGTTTAACTGGCTTCATCCCCTTTGTAAAAGAGAAAACTGAAGCCACCGTGAAGAGGTAACATCATTTCCAAACAGATTAAACTTTCTGCTGCTGATGTTTGTTTTAGATTTCCAGCTTGCAGAGAGGAAACATTCAGGGTTGCATAAATTACTCTGACTGTTCTTTAAATACGTGCAGATTGAGGCTGAAAAAAAGGAAAGTTTGTTGGAAACATTTGCAAAACATCCCAAAAGATTCCCAGCTATTTCCAACCGCCATCTCGGCTGAAGTCGAAAGATTTGAAATTTGACCAAACGTCCTCCCAGAAACACCAAAATTACAGAGTCCATTCTGCTGCATGCGACTGGCACAATGAAACCAGCCCTGCAGGGATCCAATAAGAGCTGTTGTGGCTCATGTACCAGAGAATGACCCCCCCCCCCCCACACACACACACACACACACACACACACACAATGACACACACTGAACATTTACTCAACAAAACTTGTCATCCATGGAGACCAGCATGCCTGGTCTTTTACATCATCATCATCATACAAAATCTGCTCTCCATTTGTTACAGCTGGGACTGCAGTGTGTGTGTGTGTGTGTGTGTGTGTGTGTGTGGGTGTAAGGGCATGTTTCTTGACTTTTTTGCACGTCTGAGATCATGTTTGTCCAGACTTATGTGAGCTTGGCTTCGCCGTGAAGACGCAGAGCCTGAGAAACTGAAATCTGCGCAGCGTAAAATCGGGCCGAGTCGTTGCTAAACTCCTGACTGCAGCTCATTCCCGCATGCGCTGACAGCGAAACCGCCCGAGATTCTCCCCCAACGTCACGTAAATCAGCACAGGAAAGACATAAAACTCTGGCTGCAGAAGACGCTTATTACTGCAACTCAAACTAAACGTTGAGAGTTGGGAATGGGATCTGCAAACATCTCGAGGTCATGGTGCTTCTTTGTAATGTGAGCGCTGTCCAACAGGAGGGCTGAGGACACATTAAATCACCAACAACTGTACAAACAGCCAAAATAAAACTGCAGTTTTACATGCTGCAATAAAAAAAAAACATCACGTTTCCATTTTATGAATTTGCCAAATCAAGATGCCGGCATGTTCACGTGACCCGAAACATGACAAGCAGCCAGAGAAATCATTTTCTCCCACCAGCAACTCGGCAGAATCAAAGTTTTCTCCTGCATTTCGTCTTCCTCCCCATGAGATAATCGAGACTGAAGCCAAATAAAACCTCACACCGCCTGGGAACGGCCTGCGCCCTCTGACAGCTCTCCAAAGTTTGGAATTATAAACTCCACTGTGGCTTTTTAACAAACCAACCAAACCACATGCAAAACACAAGAACCTAAAATGCTTAAAAACACATGTATCAACTGAAACGTTCGAATGCAAGCAGAATGAAAAACATCCACTGGTCGAGTCAAACCGTCCTGAAGCTTCAACAACCCAGGATGTTTTGGTTTTACTTTTCTCTCCTGTTAGCGTGTTGTTAGCTGTTCCTATTACCTCACTGGTAATTTGATAAGCTCTATCCAGTGGTTGACACCATTAGCTAAAAAGTTAGCTCTGCTAACCCTAAAGCCCTAATCAGGCACATTAGTTCTGCTAATGCTAAAGTGATTCATTTTGTAAGAGCTAATGCTAAATTGAACCGTGTGCGATAAGGACAGCATGAGGCTCCAAATTTAATCACTTATGTGATTTTTTTGGATGAGCTAGCTTAATTAGCAATAAAGGGACATTAGCGCCCAGATGTTAGCAACTCCAGACATTTTAACTCATGGTCATGCAAATGTTTTCCTCTGCACACGTCATTCAACGTGAGGACAGGAAATGGAACTTCCTTCACTTCCCACTTCAAAATAAGAGCGTAAATAGAAATGTCTAACTGCTGGATGGATCCGATAACAAAAACTTCAACACATTACAAACTTTAATCGACTGAAAGTTTACAAAGCAGCCAAATAAATAAGCGCTGTAGAATGTGCGCTAAATGTTTTCAAGGTTAGCAGAAATGCTAAAATGCCAAATAAAAACTTTGTGCTTTAGCGGATTACACTGCAAAAATATAAAATCTTACAGAGCACTTATAAATATATATTATATTATAAATATCTTACTTCACTTTAAAAAAAAAATAACTTCAAATTAACCTTTAAGCAAAATGTCTCATGGATATTAAGGAATTATTTTCTTAAAAAGGCCCTTTATCCTGCTAAAATGTTCCTTATTAGTCGTTTTTGTCTGATTTGAAGTGTGTTAAGATACTTACAGTAGAAATTAAAAGTACTTGGTAAGGTTTAGTGTTTTTGCAGTGTAGTTGAAGTGTGCTGGCTCTGTGAAAGAGAAAAGGTAAGCCGCTGTGAAGAGTTTCAGGTGTTGCCTGTTTTCTAACTCAGATAACAGTAAATATGTTCCCAGTAAAACGTTCTGGGCGAATCCAGATCCATCCGGCTGCTGGACGGACGGCAGAACCGTGTCTCCGTACGTTAGCAAGGTGCAGATGTGGTGAAAACAAAAGATGGACAAATTAGGAGGACGAGAAGCAAGTTTCCACGAGACAAGAGGAGCAAACTGGTCGCCTATCTGAATGTTTGTGCTTCAGACAGACGACTAGTGGAAGAAAGGGGCAATTAGCAATCAGCTAAAACACCAATTAGCTCTGTGTCTTCCTCCATCTGCAGTGAGTCAGACCTGGAGCGCAGATCAGCCGCATGTTCACCTTGCTCTGAACGCCTGTGTGCGATCCGCGTGTCGCCGTGGACATGCGTGTGAGCGCAGGGGGCGGGGCCTGACTGGAAGTGTGACCTCATCTGCATTAACGACAACCACATGCAGAACGCTTGTATGATTTACGGCAACAGGCGGCTGCAGGCTGGAGGCAGATGAAAGCTGAGCGAGTTGGACGGAGAGAGAAGCTCGAGTCCATTGATGAGATGAATCATGAGGGATAACTGATATCTGATGGGGGACCAGAGCGGAGCAGAGCGGAGTTACTGAAGGTGGAAACCACACAAAGACGGGATTCACACAGCAAATCATTATCTGGGTTTGTTCTCCTCAAATAATGAACTATTTTATTTTTGCCAAAATCTGTCTTTTTTGCTCCACGGCGTCAAATCCACAAGAAATGAACCAAACAAACCGGCTGGGATTGGCCAATTTTCCATTCGATCGCCTTTGACTGGTGACTCGGCCGTTTGGAAACCCAAAAACTTTACAAACTCTGGATTTAAATGACCAACTCCCACCTGCAGGTGGCAGTATTTCTCCAGTAAGCTAACTTGATGTCAAATAAGGCCGAGCCAGTCGCTTTGACTGATCTTTATGACTACGCATAAGCTAAACGTCGCAAAATGTCCTAAATTAGCACCACAGAATCTGTGGTTCTGACTGCAAAAATCACTGAAACACTAAAAAAAAAAATCGGTAAAAATACATTCACTATTATTTAATTTTAAGAAGAACTCATCGAATGCAGACAGTTACTAATTAAAATTGCAACAGCTCGTCAATGGGCTTTTATGAAAGTTATTACATTTTTACATAAGAACCTTCATGATCTTGATGTGGCCCAACATGAAAACCAGTCTGACACACCAAGGTGCTGAACTGCCTGACGCCAGGTTATTAAGAAGCGACCTGTCATGTGACCGACGCCGAGTCGTGTCTGGCTGTCCAACCTGACCAGACACACAACCATCACATCTGCAGCGTTCGTGTAATTACAGCCGGCGGACTCCGGGCAGGCGGCGCTCGCTCGCCAGGCTGAGATCTTCATAATTAAAGTCCAGCCCATGTGTCAGAGAGAAGATATGACAGCTGACGGCTTTGTGGGACCTCAGACCGCGGGGGGGG
>NW_006799987.1:1731086-1769340 GCF_000485575.1 Poecilia formosa | reverse complement strand
GTGTGTGTGTGTGTGTGTGTGTGTGTGTGTGTGTGTGTGTGTGTGTGTGTGTGTGTGTGTGTGTGTGTGTGTGTGACAGAGGGGCAAAGGGGTCCCAAAGGGCTACCTTTGTCCCTCTGCCAGAGATTGGGGGTCTGTAAAAAAAGCTGGTTCTCTCCGGCGTTTATGAGCCTCTTTGTCTGCAGCGTCACCTTGTTCCTGCTCTGCGCTGTAAAACCTAATCAGCTGCGCTTGCTTCAACAATCCATGCAGACTCGTCGCCTCAAAAGTGTCTAGTTTTCTTTAGATTAACTGAGTGACATTATCCCCAGGAATTACTTAAACATACACACGACGATTAGGGCCACTGTAAAAAATCTTTGAATTCAGACTCAGAATTTGGATTTAATTTTCTGCGCTCAAAAGTCAGAATTTTTTTTGTTGTTAGTTCAAAACACACTCAACTTATTTAAATGAAATGCTTATTTTAACTACATAAAATAAGTTGAATTTATTCAACTAAAGCCAACGTAATAATTCTCTGGGCTTTGTTTGGATGTTAGCAAAACCTGGACCAAGTTTAAATTACATTCAGTCATTTTTTCCAGTCGGATGCGACGTCACGATTTACAGTGCAGCGATTTCTGAGGCTTTAGATCCGACCTCTGACCCCGCCGGTCCAATCAGGCCGGAGCACGTTCTGCTCATAGGCCAGTCATCGTTGCATTGATTTCGCTAAACGAGTCTCTTCCTGACATAACATCTTAAATAACGTCCCTCTGCGTCGCAGCGAGTTCATGACGTTACTGACGGCCGACGCACAAACTGCCGCCTGGATTTGCTTATTTCAGCCACTTTCAAGCACAGAAGGCGACAGGATCTGGAGGCCGACCAAACAGGAAAACCGGAGAGAGAAAGACGTCTCTCTCTGTCTCTCACACTCTTACACCTGCTAAGGGAGGAGAGGCGGGGGGCGGGGGCGCTCCTCCTAAAGGAGAGCTGTCACTTTGATTCTCGTCACCACGGCAACGGGTGTACAGTCCCACAATCCTCTGCTTTGTGCAACGGGGGGTTGGGTCGGGGGTGTTTGTGCGCCGCTTTGCTCTACCTCTGCAAACCTGCATTAAACGGACAAACACTAAGACCCGGCGCCATCGCCACGGCAGCCGGTGAAAGAGAAATCCCCATAGCGACGCGGAGACAAATCCAGCTATGTCTGCTATTTATGGGAAAACAGGGCAACATTCTGCAGCCAAACCAGCTGAAATCGCACTGTTTGGACCCGAGTGTGTGTGTGTGTGTGTCCACATGATAAAGATGTTTTCCTGAGAGCCACGATGCTGAGCCAAGCTCCTCGCTGCGGCGCTGAGAGGAGCTCCGTCATAAGAGCTGACAGCCAGGATGACAGGGAGGTAAAACGAAAGAGACATCCGTCCGTCAGTTAATGTCTGCTGACTGAGATGCAGCCGCGGGCGTCGCTCTCTGATGACCGGGCTGCAGACCCAGAACTCGTTCGCTTCACAACGTCCCGCGGTTGGAAACGCAAAAACAAAAAACAAAATCAAGCAGCTCTGATCCTCAAAACGTCATTATTTACCTTTTTTAAGACTTTGAGATGGAAAATACAAGATAGTTAGTCAGGAATTAGGCAACTCTATAAGCCTGGACTCAAAGGAAATCAGTGTTTCAGCTGATCTGCAGTTTTCTGGAAGTTTGTTTCAGTTTTGTGGTGTAAAATCACCAAATCTTATCCGGTCTAATTTCTAATTCAAACATATTAGAACCTTTGAAATAAAACAAAACTAAAAAATAAGTAGCTTTTCAGCAAGATATAGTAGCTTGTTTTAAGTTAATAAATCCTTAATATTAATGAAAAAGATCAAGTTCCATCGGTGGATTATTTCACTTATAACGTGAAAAATGTCTTTTATGGGTGAATTAATCAGCCTGTGGAACGAGAACATGTTCATCAATATTAAGGATTTATTGACTTAAAACAAGTTTTAAATTGGTTTTGTCTTATTTCCAGTGTACTGAGATATCTGCACAAGAAACTAGGCATTAAGTTTTAAAGTTAAAAAATTACATTTTTGCCAGTAAATCTCAGCCAAATCCTCACAATACCACTACATAGATTATGATTTACAAACTTAAACACAGAGATCTAAGGAGAGACGCAAGCATTCCTCAAAGGAGCTTCACTGCTATTTTTATTAATTCTTAGCATTTAGCTAAGCTAGCTTTTAAAGGTTTAAAGTTAAAAATGTATAAATTTCCACCAGTAAGTCACACAATACTACAACATGATTAGTAAAGTGTGGTGTTTAGTCACACCCTGAGATAATTCACAAACACAAACATTTGTCCAAGTAGCTTCATTGCTAGCTGAATGCTAACGTAGCTAGCGCTGCCATTAGCAGGGTTTTAGTAACTGAGCAGAAACCCAGAATGAGGTCGACCGTCCGCGACGCTCAGAGTCCAGATGTATTCACGCTCTCTGTGGCGAGGCAGATGGGGGCGCCCTCAGCGCCCTCTGCCCCCCCGCTCTCCCTCCTGCTAGCTTGACCGGGGTCAAAGAGCCTATTGTCGCACAGAGCGCCGAGCTTCGCCTATTGTCTGCCACAGTTGGGAACCTTCAGAGCTCATGCAAACCTCTGCATGGCCAACTCTGCCTCCTTTCTTTTACTCTCCCTTTGGGTTGCTCCTTCCCCCTCCAGCCTCCTTTATCTGCTGACTGGATTTATATCTGTCACACACACACACACACACACACACGCACTGACACACACACACTGACACAGCTGGATCAGCACAAACAGAATAGCTAGCATTGCTTTGTTTACTCATATGTGGTACATTTTCCCGGTTTCCCAACCTGCACAGCTTGATGATTCACATTAATGTCCAAATAAATCCAAATATTTATGTAAAATCTTTTAATCTCTAATCTGATTATCTATAAATTACCTTCTGCTGGACTTTAAAGCAACTAAAAGATCACATGGGGACATGATGGAAACAAGCGCAGCGATGAACCGTGCAGATTAGCTGTCACATTCCCGTCTCGGAAATGACTTTTCCACGTCTTAAACAGATCTGGACGGGAATCAAGAGCTGCAGAACGCATTTAGCGTCTTAAACCTGGAGTCCAGCTGCCTCAGAGCAGAGTTTCCTCAGACTGCAGGCCGGGGCGAAGCCTGGGGGCGGCAGGGACGCCGTCGCCCGCGGCGACGCTGCAGTTTGAGCAGCTGCTGGGCGCCATGATGCCGACGTCGGCAGGCGGGTGAAACCTCTACGCATCCCTTCACCTGCATCGATTCAATCAATCAATCAAGTTTATTTATAAAGCGCGTTCTGAAGCGAGGCGGACTGAACCTCTTTGCATCATAGAGACATCTGTATGATGTTCACTGAGAAACCAACAAGAAATATTACATTTTGTTAAGTACGCCATCGGCACGCCATCGATATGCCATCGATATGCCATCGATACGCCATCGGCACGCCATCGATACGCCATCGGTACGCCATCGGTACGCCATCGGTACGTCATCGGCACGCCATCGGTAAGTTATGGGTACGTCATCAACATGCCATCAGCACGTCATCGGCACGCCATCGATACGCCATCGGTACGTCATCGATACGCCATCGGTACGTCATCAGTACGCCATCGGCACGCCGTCGGTAAGTTATCGGTACGCCATCGGTACGCCATCGGTACGCCATCGGTACACCATCGGTAAGTCATCGGTACGTCACATGCAGCTGTGGAGAAGATGACGAGTCCACTGCACTGACCCCACTGGAAACCTGCTGGTTGCTCCACCAGATACTGATTCCTCAGTTAAAACATCAGTACTGTTGTTTCTACAACATAAACTTCTTTCTTTTGCATTTGAGGTCTGAAGGCTCTGCATCTTTTATGTTATTTTCACCATTTCCCATTTTCTGCCAATAAATACTAAATTTATAACATGTCAGTAGTTCATAGAGTAAAAGAATAATGTTCATTTTACTCAAACATATAAAAAGTAAAATCAGAGAAACTGATCATTTAACTTTTTCCAGAGCTGCATGTTGGTTATGATTCCATTTATTATGGTTAAAAAGCAACTCAAGTCTATATTGAAGCAGTTTTTTTAGTTTTCTAGAAGTTTGTTCCAGATTTGTGGTGCATAAAAACTGAATGCTTCTTCTCCATGTTTGGTTTTGAGACCTGAGAGGTTCTGGTGGTTTGATACAACAGCAGCAGTGATTTACAGACTAACATCTTAAAGTCTATATCAGTGGAAGGACTTTAGAAGCGGGTGATGTTCTCCATCTTCCTGGTTTTAGTCAGAACTCCAGCAGCAGCAGCGTTCTGGACCTGAACCTGATTGAGTTTTTTTGATCAGATCTATGAAGAAATTGTTGCAGTAATCAATGTGAGTGGATGAGTTTCTCTAGATCTTCCTCTAATCCTGGAAACGTTGTTCAGGTGACAGAAGGCCGACTTTGTAACCGTCTTTATGTGTCTCTGTAGGTTCAGACCCAGATTTAAGGCTGATCTCCAGTTTCCAGCTGTAATAACATGAGGTGTCCTCATGGACTAAAACTAAAATAGAAAAACTGAAACTGAGAAAACATTTCCAATAACTGAAACAAATAAAAATGGTAATTCAAGGCAAACTGTAACTAACTGTGACCTACATCTTCAGTTTATAAAACACTGAAATTACAGACATCATCTCCTGTTTTTGTGTTTCTGAACCTATTTATTAGACAGCTAACATCAGCTGTCAGTAGATTATGATAATCGCGGCTACGCTAGTCGGCAAAATGGCAGAAAAACTGGGAGAAAACTTTCAAGAATAACTGAATTAATTTTTGAAAATTGAATCTTCTGTTGAGTATTTATTACCCAGTTGATGTAAATATTTTTAGGTTCAGAATTAGGTTGAAGTCTGAACCTAAAAATTAGCAAAGTATGAAAAACCAAAAACTAAGAAATGTTTAACTAGTGATAGCTAATAAAAACTGGCAAACAGATTCTAAAAATGTGTTAAAACTCCTGAATTAGACAAATAAAAAGTCAAAACCAAACAATAATGAAACCCCAGATGACCATCAGTGTTTTTATTTTCCGTTTGGCTGCAAGTCAGAAAAATAACGAGCAACAAATCAACAACCTCTGCAGCCAAAACACTGTAAAATTCACCAACGTGTTAACGAGGTAAAACCTCCTTTGGAGTTTATTTTGTGAAATATAAACAGGTTTGACTGAGAGCTGCAGTTCGCCTCTCCTCCCTCCGCTTGAGTCCAACATGAAAGAACCGGGCCGACTCCAAGTGGTTCCCGTTCATCACAGCTGCTCCAGGCTGGAGGTTTGGGTTTGATTTATGAAGCAAGAAGAAGAGACAATAAATCAGGCGCTTTATTTTTATTTTCCTTAATCTTGTAAAATCTGATTTTTATTAGTAAACCGTTTTTATTCTGGGTGAAACGGCTCTCGTGAGCGCCTGTAGGTCATTTTTAAAAATCGTGAAATGAGATTTCTGTCAAGGTCGCCGGATTTATCGCACAAGCAAAATGAAAATGTCCGACTTCTCAGGAAAATCTGGGTTTGCAGCATTTAGACAGCAGGAACCGCGATATCAAAAATATTCAACCAAAATCTGAGGTACAGGCAACGGATGTGAAAAGGTTAAAATACGAGAAATTTAACTGGCTTTGTGCGAAAGTAATGAATCAGATTCAAAATTAGAAAACACAAATTCAACATTTAGTAAAACTTTAGTAGGAAAATCAGGATAACACATTTTTCTGGACTATAAATTGTCCCAGAAGTTATCGCGATAAACGATATTATTATTGTTTTTATACAATTTTCAGAAAAATAAGAACACATTGTCAAAGATCAATAAACTTTAAATTCTAATATTTAACATTGCAACTAGGAGATATTTTAAATATCCCAAATAAATGAACAAAACTTCAAATAAAATGAATTATGAAGTTTCTGCCCCAGTGGGAGAACAAATCACCAGATTTTATCATCCAGTTTCAGAAAGAAAAGAGAAAAACAACAAATCGTCCAAATGTAAAATATCAAGTTTTAATTTTTCATGCGATTAATTGGTTTATTTCTGGAAACATTGGTTTGATTTGGTTTTAATGAACATAATGTAATAAAAATAATTAACAATATAAATTTAAAACAAAAGAATCTTGATCCAAATACAGGAAAGTTTTATCTTAAAATAATTTTCAGGAATGAGATTCAGCCGCTGTGATCAGAGGAAGTTATTTCTGTTTTTTATGCATCTCCACCAGTGGAACCAGTAAGAACTGAGCGAATATTTTCATCTGCATGTTTCAAACTGGACTGGAGTGAAAAGCCTGAAGGACAAAGTTACATAAAACGGTTAAAAACTAAAACGCCTGTAAACAGATGACCTGCAGCGTTTATCTGCAGTGATCATCTCAAGGACGTGTGTGTGTGTGTGTGCGTGTGTGTGTGTGTGAGCGTGTGTGTGTGTGTGTGTGTGTGTGTGTGTGTGTGTGTGTGCACTCCGCAGTAATGAGACTTAGCGAAAGTGTTTGAAAGGCTTTATGGCCGTCATATTTCACTGACAGGCAGCATTACAGCAGCGCTTCCCAAGGGCACGCATCGCCCGCCACACACTCTCCGGCTGAGACCCGTCACAGTTACAGAGCGCCGCGATCGGAGGTAAATAAATAAATAACAACACAAACGCTCACTCAGCTCCGCATTGATCTGCGGGTCAGTCGGCCATATTCCTGCCGCTCTGTCTACGGTCCCCTAAGCTCTGCCTTATTAAAAGTCTGAACACAAAAGCGGAGAAAACGGCGACATCGATCCTCGACTGCTTCGTCTTTAACGATCAGTTTCAGTCAAACAACAAAACAAACAGGATGAACAGAATGGAGATTTAAGGCCTCTTGGTGCTGGGCAATAAATCAATAACCAGATAAATCACAATAGATCAATACCTCTGACAGAATATTCAATATATAGAATATTCACTGGGAGAGAAAAGGCTTTAGCTAAGCTAGCTTGGTGGAATCAACTCACTCTCTCGCTCTTTGGTTGCCTAGCAACAACCTGCTGGCTGAGAAGCAGCTTCAGGTTCCCCCCCAACTTTGGTTGCCTAGCAACAGTCTGATCAGGGAAGGTCACACCAACAGCTTGGTGGTATTTCAGGCATTTAAAATAAGAATCTAATCAATAATTATCAATACCGACTGATATGAAACGTCCAGCCTTAAAGCCTCTGTATCAAAGTTACAGAAAAATAATACTTTGTCTATTTATCAAAAGGTAAATTATGGACAAAATGTATCTTTAGTGAACACCTGTGTACATTTATCACACTGTTTATCATTTATTGTGAAAAAAAACTATCTTAAATTTAAAAAAAAAAACACCAAAGAGTTATTCAATATAAATCTTTACACAACATAAAGCAGATTAAATATAAACATAAAGCAGATTAAATATAAACATAAAGCAGATTAAATATAAACATAAAGCAGATTAAAATCGATGTTTTAAGTATTTTGAATCGATTCAGAATTGCCAGGATTAGGAATCGTGGTTCTCTGTAGACGGATAATCAATGATTCATTAATGTCAATTAGGCAGGATAACTTAATGTATCACTCTGATAAACAGTTGTAGCTAAAAACATGCTAGCTGTTGCTAAAACAGCGAGATGATTGCTGGTAACCGTGGCAACCAGTGAGGTCAGCCGGCTCTTCCTGCAGTCACGTCTGCATCCGCTTTGTTTCCAAACAAATAATCCCTTCACAGAATCGACTGGTTTCTTCACCTATAAAGATAAGTAATTAAATATAAATATTTTTTATCAGAATATTTTAAATTCTTCATGTCTCCCAGCCCGCAGATCAAATCTTTCCTCTTGGATCCGTTACTTTCTCTCCCTCTTTCAGGTCAAACATTTATGACTGAAGCTAACGGCTACAGCCTGCTAGCCGCCACGGCTGAAGCGAAGGCTGCCTGAGGTGTCTGCGGCGGATTTAACGCCGCGCCGGCAGACACGTCTCGTTCCGCTCGAGTTGGTGCTCAACCTGCCAGAGTTCAGGGTTCAAATCCCGGCGGAGCCGCCGAACACAGAAACACACTCAGGAAGGCACTTAGCAGGGCAGCTATGAGCTTCTGTCACTTTTAATTTGACTTTGCAGCAAAAAAAACAAAAAAACAAATAGAAATACAATTTACATTTAGCAAAATATGTCCACTTCAACAAGATGTAAAATCTATTTTAAAAATTCCAGTAAAAGGCTTCGATGTTCAGCTGCAGCTTCGTCTCTGCTAGTGAGTCTGGTACCGACTCGGATCCAAACAAAACTTCAGAAGACTGTAAAATCTCATAAACAAACACAAACACATCTGGGAAAATGAAAAAGCTAAAGAAACGTCGCAGGCCAGCAGAGCTCTGCTCCGCCGTGACGCTCCGGCTCAGACCCTCCAGCCCCGCCTCCATTTTTCACCGTTAATTTGACAAATCTGGACAGATTCAAAGCAGCAATTTCACTTAGAGGAAATCATCCCCTCCACAACTGATAAACAGCAGACAACTGGAATGAATAAGTCGTTTAATGAAGACGGGAAGCGGCTAACAAACAGGAAATTCATTACTGACACAGATGTGTGTGTGTGTGTGTGTGTGTGATTTGTAATATTGCAGTTTTCCATCTCTGACTCTGAGGGCTTAGAGCTGCATAAGAGGCTTTGAGAGCTGAAACGAGTAACGTCGATGGAGCGCGGGGAGTGTCAGGTGTTCGGTTAGCTTGTGTGGCCTTTTGCGACAGATGTGTGCAGGTTTCTGGTGTGTGTGTGTGTGGGTGTGTGTGTGTGTGTGCAGAGGGGATATTAAATACTGAAAACTGCAATCATGGCGCGGGATTACAGACTGAGCTCTGAAATGGTGGCAGACGACAAACAGGAGATCCAGAGGTTGAACCTAAAGTTCCTCCTGGTTTTAAAAGCCAACATGTAGAAACTTTTAACCTTATTTCTTTATATTCTGCTATTAAATTAAATTGGGTTTTGAAAAATTGTTCTCCAGGATTTATGAAGACTAAATTTGACGTTACACTTCAAAACACAAAAATTTATTTTTGGTCTATTATTAGACATGAAATAAGACAAAAGTAACTTTAAAGTAACTTTTCAGCAGTAGGAGCTTTAAATATTGATGGTAAAGTATTTATTCCACTGGCAGGTTACTTCACCTATAATGAGACATTTTCCCAGGGAAACTCGTAGTTTTCATCAATATTAAGAAATTATTGACTTAACATGAGCTCCTGTATTAAGCTAAAAACTTACTTGTAAGTTAGTTTTGTTTCATTTCAAGTGATGAGATATTTGAACAAAATACTTGGTATGATTTTGTTTTTAGAGTGAGTTTGAATTTAAAGTTGTTTTTAAATAGTTTATATTCTTAAATAGTCTTAAATAAGGATTTCTGACGACCAAATCGATGGAAAAGTTTGACTTTAAAGACGTTACAACATGGTGCAGCTGCCTAAAAAGCAAAATGTAAAGGAAAAATAATCGTCGGAGACGTGGCGTCTCTGCTGCGTGATTCTGCCGGGTTGCAGGTTTATCTGGGCTTTAATTAGGACGTAATCGGCTCTGTCTCCTCTGCAGCTGTGCGAACGTGAGTGGAATCAGACGGTGCGGTCGCCGTCCTTCGGGTGTCTCATTAAGCGCCGTTTACGTTCGGATCAGACTCATTAAAGTGGCTTTATCCGCGGTGATGCAGCCGCCGCAGCAGGAATGTCTTCTGCCATCCTGCAGAGTGGGAGCTGCTTTATTTTCTACCAGCAGAAACACTTTTACTGGTTCCACTTTTACTTTTTCACAGGCAATCAATGCAAACTGGGTCAGAGATTTTAAAGCTGGAAATGGAAAGATTTAACAGCATGAATGAAGCTCGTTGTGGTAGAGAAAGCGATTTCTTACCGAAGTAAACACAAATCAGATTACTTTCACGATTAATCGATTAAATATTCTGCAGATTTTTCATTTAACTATTGGAGCTTTGATTATTACAGTATTATAAATATTTGAGACACTTTAAAGACGTATCAAGACGAATCAGTGGAAACTGGTTCGGTTATTTTAAAGCTAAATGAAGCTGGAAACTGACCGATGATTCAAATGCATAACTAAAGCTTGTTGAGGCAAATAAAGTGATTTCTTCTCAAAATAAACACAAACCAACTTGTTCAGGCTTGTCAATAATATTTCCAGTCAGTCGAAACGCAGAATGTAATGTAATTAGGAAGCCCTAAAGCTTAGGGCTGCAGCTGACAATTAGTTCAGTGATCAATTATTCTGATGATTAATCGATTAATCAGATTCTGCAGATTTTAGTTTAAGGTTTTTTATAAATAGAATATTAGAAATGCATTAAGAAAATGTAAATAAAACATTAATTTTACTTTTTAAATGACAAAATAAACATTTTATTGACTAAAATGTAATAGCAGTTTTACTACAAACGGGGATCGTTTGTAGTAAAAAGAAGGTTTTATTTTTGTGCAGTTTTGGTTTAATTACAGCTCTGAGTGTTATACTTTCAGCAAATAACCTTTTTTAGTCTGTATCCTCAAGTTAATGATTAACTGATTGCTAAATTAGTAGACCATTATTTCAAGAATGGATTAATCCGATTAATCGTTTCAGCCCCACTAAACTTCAAACAGTAAAGAAACCAGACTTTCCTCTGGTTCCTGCTGATTTTTCAGGAGGCAGGTGTGAAGCCACAGCGAGGTGAAGGCAGATTATTTGGTTTATCAGCTCATCTCCGAGCTCTAAATTCGCCGTCATGGATTCGGCGCCACGTTCCAACACCTCAGCAGAAAGGAGGAGAAGACGTCGATTCTAATTATAAAACAAGTGTAGCAAATGAGTATTTGATGCAGAGTGACGGCGACTCTATTGGTTTTGTGGCCAGAAGGATTTCCTGGCCGCTGCTGTCCGCTTGGACTTTCCACCAGATTTCAGGGATGATTGTAAAACGCCTCGCCTGTTCTTCCATCACTCTGTGACCTTCAGCATTTTGGGTGTCGTTTGTAGCCTGAGCATCTGCTGCCCTGAGACTCTGGATAAATATTACATTAACATAAAAAATGCAAGTTCATAACATTTGGCATATATTAGCCAACAATCACTGAAATTTATGAATGAAGCACACAATGATGTTTTTATGGCAATCCATCCACAGCCTGACTTTAACCGAGATTATATGGTTTACAAGGCCGATCACAAAAAGGAGCTTTTCTTCCACACAGCGGTCCCATTAACCAATATTTTTTGTCTGACTATATATATATTTTTTTTTTTTTTTTTTGGCCAAAGTTGCGAATTGTCAGCTTTATTTTTTTTTTTAGGATTATTTTACCAAAACAGTTAAAATGCTGCACACAACTTTCCCCAAAAAGACACTATTTTAAATATGACAAAATTAACTTGCAAGTAACTTTTAAAATAAAATTATTTTTCAGTAATTTCATTCACTTATAATTATTTGTTTTAAGTAAATAATTGCTAAATATTGATGAGAAAGTACCATCTCCACAGAAATGCTTTGTAATTTAACACCTTGAAATTGGGTCTCTGTCTCTTTAAGAAACTCCTGCACTTTCTGAAGCTCCGCCTTCAGGAAGTCATCCCAACATGGCTTCTCCTATAATGAGCTCAGCAGATGCTGCTAATTGCTGCTGGCTAGTCTGAAGGATTTCTCAAAACATGCATGAAACAATTAGGGCAACACGACAGCCATGTTTCTGATGAGAGAATAACATTATAACATGACGTAAAGCTCAAATAGTTACATATAGCTCTAGTTAGAGGAAGTTAGCAAAAACGCTAAACAAAATTAGCAAATAAAGAGTGAATAAAAAGACTGAATTAACTTCCTGGAGGGATTTAGCAGCAAGACTTTTTTTTTTAAGAAATAAATGTACATTTAGCAGGAGGCGGAGGGTTCTGATTGGCTGACGTATCGACGGCGGTTTGGATGCAGCTCAGGTCGGAGCGACTGCGACGTCCTTCTGGTTTCCACTTCGCTCCAGAGAGCAGCAGCCAGACAGATAGAGGCTATATTTAGAGGCGACACTGCCTTGTACTGTACGGTGCGTAATAAATCTGTTGTGCCATAATAGTGGTCTGTGTGTGTGTGTGTGTGTGTGTGTGTGTGTTTTAAGGATGAATGGTGGCCTGTCTCATCACCGATGCTGCGGCTCTCAGCTAATTGGTCGTCTCCTTAAGTGCTGCTGCTGCACTATTCTCCAGATGGGATGGAGGGAGAGAAGGAGGAAGAGGAGGAAGAGGAGGATGATTGATGGCAGAGGATAGAAAGAAGCCGCATCGAAAGGATGAATAAAAAACCAGGAAGGAAGGATGAGGGGTGGAATGAACGGGTGAAGGAATGTGAGCTGAACAGAATATTCTCCTTGTAATGCAAATGAAACACATGAAAACCAACATATGTAATATATTCTATATTCTGCAGTTTTTTAATGTCTGTTAAAAAATGTACTTTGATTTGCCCTCATTTCTGACACCAATTCAGCTTCCTGTACAGAAGAGGAGAACATTGACCTCCTTTTCTGATTTCTTGCTACATCCTGACATTTCAGTTCGTAAACAATAAATTAAGGATTTTATAGATTTATTTGGTTTGAGGCTACAAATATCTGATTATCTGAGTTTTGCAGAAGCGCTCCTGTTTACTTGTTTCTGTGCTAAAACTGAGTGAATTGCTTTAGTAAAATGTCTGTTTTGCCTGAGGACCAACTTGCTGATTGTGATTTTTTAAAAACCTTTCATAGTTTTGAGGCTTAAAGGAAAAATGAGCTGCAGGTTGTCAGATTACAGAAATAATTGTAAATTCAAAATAAAATGTACACATGAAAGAAAAAAGCACCAATTAAAACAGATAATTGTGCTAATCATAAACAGTTCTGCTAACGATAAAGCACTTTTACAGTTAGTGTCCGCTAGATACCAGAAGCTAATGCTAAATGCTAACTTCAAATTAACGTACACTATAATTTACATGTTCTATAATATCCTTAGGTTAATATCCTGTTGTTGTTTTTTCCTGTTTGTTTTGAAATAAAGTTATTTGATCCTGAACATGGATGTTTAACTAAATCCTGTCAAACTTTATTCAGCTGAAAGTTTATAAAACAGTCAAATAAATCAGAATTTATCTGGAAACATTCATTTATAGGAAGCTAAGCTAAACAAGTTAGCAAAAGGAAAAATTTGGGAAATTCTGCTGTGGAAACTCAAGTTTCTTCACCCAGTCAAGTTTATACTTAATACTTTTGTTTCTAAAAACTTGTTTTTAATTTCATCAACATTTTTCCAACTTTGAGTGAAACGAAGTAACTTCTGAACTGCTGAAGGTGTGAGAGCGACGATGAGGAGGAGCTTCAGGCCAACACACTGCAGTAACGCCGCTCTTCATCAGACGGCCTCTGCTACTCCCAACACACACACACACACACGCACACACACACACACACACACACACTCCCAGACGGACTCCTGCAGCAGGTGGGCCTTTTGATTTGTTACCCAGGAAGAACGGAGTCTCATTTGCATACAGATGCCCCCTTCAGCGCAGAGGAAGGGTTTAACGACACACACACACACACACACACACACACACACACACACACACACACACACACACACACACACACACACACACACAGCTCCTTCTGTCCCAGACAACACTCTCTTTCTTTTTCATTCCTCCACTCGTCTCCCTTCCTCCCGTCTTTCTCACCCAAACAGATCACGAGCCACGTCTGTGTGCATACAAATATTTTCGCAGATTTACATCCGATGTTTAAGTGTGAAGACATTCTTTGGATTTATGCAAGTTTTTCCCTTTCCCTCTCTCTTCCCTTTGCCCAAGCTGAAGTAGTTGCATCCATGTGTGTGTGTGTGTGTGTGTGTGTGGGTGTGTGGGGGTGCGTGTGTATGTGTGTATGTGTGTGTGTGTGGGGGTGCGTGTGTATGTGTGTGTGTGTGTGTCTTAGAGGCTCTTGAACCCTGCATCTGCTCTGGCTGGCAGAGCTTCCAGGAGCCTCATGCGCTGATGTCAAACAACAGCCGCTTGTTTGCAGACCTCCGATGCACAAATTCAAACGCTCTTAAACACACAAATAGAAAAAATAAAAATAAAAGAGGAGCCGGGTTTAAAGCGCAATAAATTCTAGGAGACAGCAGGATAAAGTGGAAGCACTGGTGCAGCTGGGCTGAGCGCGAGGTGATGTGCAATACACACACACACACACACACACACACACACACACAAAATGCTCTTTTTTCTCCACGATGCGTCAAGCTAAATTCTTGTTTCAGCCAAAACTGCACAATAAAACAAAGCAGAAACCGAGACTAAATCACAAACTCTAAAGTCTCTAAACGCCGAAGGGTTTCGGCCAATAGCTGCAGCTCAACCCGACCCAAAAAACACATTAAAGTTTGGAAAAAAACATAAACTCAAGATCTGAAACTGCAGAAACATTACAACCGCTCCGAGTTCAGCTAAAGGTGATTCCACCCAAAACAGAAGCTCCAGCCTCTATAAGGGAGAAAACACAGCAGCTTTTCACTGGACAAACATTTTTACAACCAGCGTAACATAAATGATTTTTATATTTTAAAGGAATTTCAATAACAAGTTCACATATGTAATAAAACTCAGAAATCTGCATCGCTAAAAGCTTTTTTTCCCCACTTGTTTTCCAACAACTCTGCTTTTGGCTGCAGATTGTGAAATAATTCGTTGCAGCTGCCTGCAGGCATCCCTCCGCTCCACAGGCGAATTATGAGTTTCTAGTTTTAAATATGTCGACGTTTGTTACCTAAATGATCTATGAATAACCCAACACTTACACACCGATCTCTGCTGCTGCGTCTCATGCAGCACGTGGACTTGGTTTTGCAGCATTCTTACGATGTTTCGTGGTTAAAAGAAACTTTGAGCTCAGCAGAAGATTTAAAATGTTCAAACATTTAGCATCGCTCATGCAGCTGCAGGTCATGTCAGGCCAGCTTTAGGAGTTTAGACAAACAGAACGTCTGATCCTGTAATCCTGATCTCTCTCTGCTGGGGTGTGTGTGTGTGTGTGTGTGTGTGTGTGTGTGTGTGTGTGTGTGTGTTAATGTCCCAGAAGATTTAATAACTCTCAAACTACAAATCAGTTGAGTGGTGCCGACAGGAGAAATTCTCAAAATGGTTTGAAATTTGTCTGATTTGTGGTTCTGCGGAGCATCTGAGTGTGTAGTAGTCAACATGTTCAGATGTTCATCCACCCATCCACCCATCCATCCACCCATCCACCCATCCATCCACCCATCCATCCATCCATCCATCCATCCACCCACCCACCCATCCACCCATCCACATCCACCCATCCACATCCATCCATCCATCCACATCCACCCATCCACATCCATCCATCCACATCCACCCATCCACATCCATCCACATCCATCCATCCACATCCATCCATCCTCCCACCCATCCACATCCTCCCATCCCTCCATCCCAGGGTTTGTGAGCCTTACCAGGGTAGAAGTCTTTGGATTTTGACAGTTTGATGGTGGCTCCAGTCTCTTTCTGCAGCTGAACGATGGTCTGGCCTCCTTTCCCGATGATTGAACCAGCAGCATAGCTGGGAATCAAAACCTTCAGGAAGTACTCGCCTTCCTCTGCGGCAGGAAACAGGAAACAGGAAGTCAGAAAGTGCAGTAAATGTCGACTTTGCTACAAGTAAAGCTGAAAACAACAACAACAAACCCAGTAACAACATGCTTTTACAACCTTTGTCCTCATGCATGCCTTCTGATTTCAAACAGTTTTCGGCCGACCTCGTCGTTCCAACGCTCCATAAATCTACCCAGTCACTTCCAATGACGACTGTTATCATGACAGCTCATTATTCCCATAATCAGATGATTCTTCGCCGGCGTTATCTCCCCTCTCTCTCTCCTCACACCCGTTTGAGCAAACCTCTAAACGCTCCCTCCGGATTGGTCTGATCTAATTTCAGTGTGGGATTTCAGGAATCTGGTCCTCGTCATCATCAGACACGCTGCACCGCGGTTTTGCTATTAGTGCTAATCAGATAGGAACGACGCTCCCGCCTACCTGTCACAACACACATGGTAAATCATTCTTTATAAAGACTGAACTATTTTACGGATGGATATTTCAATTACTGAGAGCTGCATTCACCCTGGGCGGTTTTTACACTGCAAAAAAAGAAATCTTACCAAGTTGGTCTAGTTTCTAGTGAAAATATTTCAGTAATTTTGACATAAGACAAAACTTTAAAGGAAAATACAGCAACTTGTTTTAATTCAATAATTCCTTAATGTTGGTGAAAAAATACCAGTTTCCCGGGCAGATTGACATATAACATGATATTATTCTCATGTTATAGGCGAAACAATCTGCCAATGTAACTAGAACTTTTTCATCAATATTAAAGATTTTCGACTTTAAACAAGCTCCATTATCTTGCTGAAAAGTTACTTGTAAGCTAGTTTTGTCTTATTTCAACTGTACTAAAATATTTACACTAAAAATAGGCCAAAAATGCTTGGTGTGATTTTATGTTTTTGCAGTGAAAAAATTATATTTGCACTAGAACTAGTCAAAAAATACCTGGTAAATTTTTGTGTTTTTGCAGTGTAGATCTGATTTCAGCAAGATTAATCCTATCAGTCAGGGAAAGTCGAGATTTTAAAGAGTCATTGTTAATTTATTGGAAAAAGCACGTAATAATAAAAATATTCCAAAAACAATTAGAAATGCTGTCTAATTTAAATCATACACAAGATTTGAGCATTTATGTAAATATGTATCATCATTATTTATCACAACTCATGAAACAAAACGGATATGTAGTTTGTTTATGAGTGTAAAAATGAAAGTAGGAATGGTTGAAACAGCATTTGAATTTCAATGTTTCTGCTTTTTATTCATCTGATGCTCTGAATAAAAAGGAACAAAATTTGTCCCCCAAATTTCTGTGAAAACTGAAAAACTAAAAGCAGAATCTGAACAAAACAAAACAAAAATACATAAACAGAAACCTTGATGGATTCAGTCCTATTTCTAAAAAATGACAAAGAAAATAAAACATCAATTCCTCTAAAAAGCAAGACTGACCTTTAGGTTATTACAGCAGAAGTTATCATTGCCTCTTCAAGGTTTCTCCTCATTCTTACTTGGGAAAATATGAGCTTTTCTGTTTAATTTGATCTTTTAACATCTAATTTGTGCTTTGCAGCTCTTCATGCAGTTCCAGTTTGTTTGATGTTTTGTTCAAAGCTACAAACTTAGTTTTAAACTGTTTCTTTGAAATTTAATCTCGTCTTTTACTCAACGGTGCTAAACAAAATGTGATTTAATACAAACATAAAAACTCTGCATCATAAGCAGTAAACTAAATTATAAAGCAAAACAAAATGTTTTCATTAAAAATGGTTTACTAAGACCTTCATAGATTAAACTGTGAACAGAAGTTTCTCACAAACACGTTTTGAAGTCGGAAACTGAAACTGGTTCTGCAGCATCTAATATGTCTAATAATTCAGGACGGGCAACGTCTGGGGACAGATTAAAAATAGGATTACAATAAAGGACGCACGTCATCACCACTGTAAACCTAAAACAAGAAGTTTAATATTTAAGAAATAATAATTCATACAAGTAACAAAAATAACAAAATCAGACAAAGGATTTTTTTCCCCAAATTAGTTTCTTTAAATAAAAAACTTCAGAAACTTTATCAGAAACTGCAGGTTTGTGTCTGAGTCTCGTGGATTTTTGGTTGAAACATGTTTGTTTTTCATTCAGAGGGAAGAAAATCCAGAAATTTTACTCAAGAGCAGAAATACTTCATAATACAATTGTTCAAAGTACAACGTAGTAAAAATACTCTTAAAAGTGCATTTTTTCAAAAAAAGTTACTCATAAATGTAACTAGTTACTACCCAACTCTGCTGTCAGAAACTGCTAAACAGTGTCGAGGTTAAAAAGTTAACGTTTACTGAGTTTTAAAAGTGTTAATCAATGCAACGCAAGCAGGAAGAGTCGTATTTCTTATCTGATTGGAAAAATCTGCCAGGTTTAACTTTAATGGTGATGATTCAAAAGGAAGAAGATTTCTGGTTTCTTTTTGAGCCAGACTCTTAAACTCGGTCCCTTTAAATAGAAAATAACAGCAGGGAGAAGTCCAGTTGGTAGCTGTGCAGATTAGTGAGGGATGACCGTGGAGTGGCTGGGTGGGCTTCGGTCTCATCTCTGAGCCGAGCCAAAGCAGACACCCACAGGAAACCCGACACTCCCTGCCCTTCCTCGGCTTGCCTAGTGATGAAATACAAACTGCAGGGAGACCAAGAGGAAAGAACAACGAGCCTGGCCTCAGTTTACCCTGTGGGAATCCCTTCCTCCATCTTTTTTTAAAAGATGAACCCAGGCCAACTCCTGTCAGAGAGTTTGCTTCTGATTTTCAGACCAAACTTTGCGTCCTCTTCCTCCCCTTCAGCTCACTTTTCTCTTCTTCATCCAGAGAGACACATTGGAAAAACGTGATTTAACTGTTTAAATGATCTTTAATCTTGAATAATTGTTCTTCAGGATTTTTGAAAAGTTATAGTTAGACAATTAGCACCAACATCGGTATCGGCCGATATTAGTCATTTTTTAACACATTGGTATCGGCACGATAAATAAAACTGGGCCGATATGAACAGCCTGATATTTATGTTTATCTGTTTGTGGAGGGGCATTTTTTCCCAAAGGTGACGAAACGATAGTGAAATACATACAATATCGGTAAATATTGGTTATCGGCCAAAACCAACATTATCAGATATCGATCCCTACTTTAAATCAGATATTATTTTTACAATTTCAATGACATAAAGGAAAGAAATCGAAATCCTCTCCCTGGAAGTGTTTCTTTTAGCACATTCACAAATTAGGGTCGTGCTATTTACAGATCATAAATGATATTTTGACTGATTTTATGGATTTTTGTGGAATATTTGCACATTTTTAACGTGTCTCATCCTCATCACACTGAGAGCTTTATTTCTGTAGCAGCAGGCCCACTTCACCACCAACTGATGCAACGGTGATGTAATGTTTTTGTGCCAAAAGCATTTCATGGATGCTCAAAGCAACACTTTGAAGCTTAAAGAAGTGTCACGTTGTTTTGTCTGGTTAATTATTTTCCTCCCTTCCTGCTCTTGTTTTTGCTCCCTTTGCTACGGTTTCCTCCACCCAGTCCCATCTCCTCTCTGCAGTGACCCACTTTGGGTAAGGAGCCTCGGACTGACCTGCTTTAGATACAGAGCCGGCTAATTATAACAGGCTCGTATTAATACGACAGGGGAATTGGTAAATACGAAGCGGTCATATCTGTGCAGAAAGCACGTGTGCGACAGCGAGAGGATAAAGAAACACTCTGTGAAACACCTCCTCCGCAAACAGATCGTTTCCGACATCATAAACAGGCCTGCTACACCTCGGCATCCTGACTCATCATATATATAAGAAGATGTAACACATGAGTCATGTTCATCACTTCAGTTGCATGGTAACACAGTTACATGTCACCATGAAATATGCAGTTATGATCATGAAAAGTCACTAAGGAAGAGGATTTGTTGAATGTTTTAAGTTCTGATTGTGCTTAGAAAGCCAAACTATTTATGGGATGCTTCATAAAAATGACGCACATGAAGATTTGTGGTGCTTCTACAACAAACTTCCAAAAGAAACTGAAAACAGCTGAAGCACTGAGTTCCTTTAAATAGAGACTAAAAACCCGTCTGACCCATAATAAATGAAACATTGACCAACATGGGCAATGATTTTGTTGATGGCATCAAAATGTAACATTTGTTCAACTGTAAGACGTTTTCTCTAAAAGTTTGTAATTTTGTGTTTTTATCATAGAAAGTACTTTGAACCACCTTCAACTGCTGAAATAAACTTGATTGATTGACAATAACCAGCTGGATTCTATAACTGCAAGACTAAGCTAGCATTAAAAATCAGATTATAACCCAGCTACATTCACACAGCTTATTTAGTAACAAATATCTTGCTCTTAAATAATAGTTTAAAAAATAAATATTTTTTTATTTTTTTGAAATAAAAAAATTATAAATAATAATTATATCTAAACTTTCAGTAGTTAAAAATTATGTAAAGCACTTTGAACTACCTTGTTGCTGAAATGTGCTATACAAATAAACTTGATTGATTCAAAGAGAATAAATGTTACATTTTTAATGGAAGTCACGTCAAAAAGTCCCATACCCAGATGACAAAAAAAATGTTTCAGAAAAAGTAGCCCTTGCCTTTACCTAGCAGCGTTTTATACTGCTAATGCTAGCATTTCCTTATCACCGTTACATTTTAAAACGCTGTTATATTATTAAGTATTTTAAGGCGATGTTATTAAGAGGCACAGTGAAAAGACTCACTTACGGCTTTGGAGTTGCAAATTGCAGGCTTGTAATCTAAAGCAAACATATTAGCATCGATTAGCAATGCTTATGGACGACTTGCATGTTAATGTTTACATCCGGAAATGTCGCGCATGCGCACAACGCTGGAGGAAGAGACGATTCTTTTACTTGCCACCCGTAGCAGCGCTGCCGCGGTAGAGCGATTACTATAACTAAATGAAACCTGGAGATGCAGGTATTATTAATTCGTCGCAATTCGCCACAGCAAAGGGGGAAATAACGCAAAAGAACCGTTGAAAAACGGTAGCGTAGCTCTCTGTTGGCCACGCTACGCGCAGACTCGTTGCCATAGCAACTGACGACAACGCCACTATGCGTTTCAGCATTCATCATCAAACACTCAAACATTTCCCACACAAATAACAGAACATTCAGTCCGTTACAGTTTTATGTTTTTAGGATTAATGCTTATTTTACGATCATTAATATGTGATTTGTGGTAGATTAGCTACCTAAGCTAACTCAGCGGTGGCTGATTAGCTAATTTAACACCTGCTCTACCCATGTGGCGTTTATGTCGCCTTTTTTTATTATTATTTTAACTGAACCGAAACACACCGAATTCAACAGCACATCTACATGTTACGGTAGTCAGAGTAAATTAAGAATGACGGTTTACTTCCCTCTCCCTGGCTATTTTTTTTTTTCTTAATTAAAACATTTTCTAACCTTGTTATCTAGTTGCCATAGAGTTGCGAAACACTGCGTCCCCTTTTCTTTTCTCTTGAGGTGTACATTTAACAATTAGCGCGTTATGCTGACAGTTTAACAGCTAAACCATGTTGGTCACCATCATCCCGGGAGAGCTGGAGCGCGTGACGTCACGCTCCGATGGGCTACTCAGGAAGTTAGCTTTCTGTAGAGTAGCTCTGCAAATAGAGGAAAAGCACATTACGTAGCTAAAATATTGCCTTTTCTGACTATTATTAAATGGAAAAAGTGACTTTGTACAATGCCCTAGATAAAGTCATGATTTAAACAAGTAACTAATTTAAACAAGGTAACACTGTTAGCATAAATATGATGGACTGTGATGAAAAGTACCTGTAGTTAAAATAGTAACTACTAAAGTTTCATTTTTGTGCCAATGGAGAAGCCTCAAGTTAAGATGAAACAGTATTTACGTTTTCTAAGTAAACTACTTCAAGTGTTTGTCTTTGCCTATTAAAAACTCAGTTTTGCTACTGTGATTGCAGTTATTTATTGTCCTGTTATTCAGCATTTGGCATCAATTTAACAACTTGTTTTTTTAATGTATTAGTCGCCTAATGACTCACGTACAAAGTAAACAATAAACTGTTAAAGAAAATGAGAATGAATGTGCTACACTTAAAGAAGAAGTTCGCAGTGAGAGCTACCAGGAGCTGAAAGAAACAAATCATAGCTTCCACTGTTGTTTTGTGTGTCTTGATATGAACCAATTATTGCAGCTGGTTTTGGTTTTCGGCTTTTTGTTTGTTAGACATTCGCTCCAAGCTGAACAAGCACCAGAGAATAAATCAAACTTTCAGACCCACAAGTTGCTTACAGATGCCACAGAGCTGAAAACAGTGACTTTGTCAAAACGACCATTAGGTCATGGCAAGCTTTAATTTAAAACACCTTAAGACGCAGCACACTGTGCACAACACAGCTAACCGGGGCGCCTGCCTGGAAACACATGTCGATGTCACAGTATCGTTTCATCCCTGTCCTACTTTGCTTCGACTTTGTGACTAGATTTTCCAAACTGCCAGATTTCCTGTGGTCAAATCGAACCTCAGATACATGCACTGTGACACGGTTATAAAAATAAACTTATTACTCATTTGCTCTGGAAACTACACCATTAAAGCACCGGTGTGCAACAGAGCAGAGTGTGTGTTTGTGTAGATCAGTGGGTTCCCCAACCGCCGCCAGGGTTGCCAGATCTGACAGACAGTGTCCTAAAAAACCACCCGGAACATTTAATCTAATGAAATTCATGGTGAAAGCATCAATTATAGTCATATATACAGACAAGCCAAAGCAGTTTTGGTTGTCCTTTATTACATTCTGACCAGAACTAGGTCCCGCTGGGACTTTAACAAAGTGAGACTTGAGTTTTTTGTCCTTTTAAATCATGAAGTTCCCCTGGGATTTCGGTTTTACAGCACCACCACATGTGACACTTGATTAACCAATGACTAGTCACTGATGTCACATTTGAGAGATTCTAGAGATTTCTAAACAAATTAACTAATAAGTAAGGTTGTCAAGCCATTAAAAAAATTAATCAAATTAATCTGATTAATGCCGTGTCTAATTTTGTAAGCTTAAAATATAAATATGAACACAGTTGTGCAACTCCCTCCTTCTGTCACAGTCCAACCAATTAAATTGTAGATGTTTTGTAGCAGAAAGCAGGTCATGTCGTCTCCCAGTACTCAACACACACTACACATGCACACCAGTAGTAGCAAACTTGTTCGGATAGATTTCATTTTTGTAGTAGGTAGAACATTTAGACAGTTTTGTGCTTTGAAAGAATTTTGCTCTAAGCTTTTCTAAAAACCCTCCAAATGTTGTGAAACGCAGCCCAATTTTCAACAACCCGCCCAAAGCTGGTTTTTTCCAGCCCAACCTGGCAACACTGCCGGCTGCTGCAAGGAGGGTCTTTGTTTTCACTGAGCGTCTCTCACAGACGCAGGAAGTCCCCACACTTCCTTTAACGAGAAGACACAAAAAGAAAAGAAGAAATGGCCACCGGCGGGTTATGAATGGAAGGAGCTTCCAGCCTGGTCTCAGAGCGAGTCTGCAGAGACGGCGCTCCACCTTACTGTGTGTTCAGACAAAACCAGAGGAGATGCAGAAACCGTGAAAAAAAAAGAAACGCATTCAAAATGAGGTTCTGGAGCTGCAGCGTTTGTTTACAATAAATAATAAATCCTTCTCCACCACGACATAACTGGATGTGTAAACAGTCCAATCTGTTGCTAAGGCCCTCAGCAGACCCGGCAGGCCCAGAATAGGCTCGCCAACGTCGGGGGGGATTGAACGCTCAAATCCTGGGATCTGGTGTCCTCAGGCCTGCAGAGGCCACGCAACACCAGGCTCTCCACTTCATCCTCGTTCACGCAAACCAGCATGAGACATTTAAAAATGAAGATAATTTCCTTTTCAAAAATATTTCACCACAAACACAAAACCTTACCAAGTAATTTAGATTAAGTTTCTAGTACAAATACCAGAATCAGAACTATTGGTTTTTGTTGTTGAACATGAAGAAAGCACAACAAAATGTAAAAAACAGCAACTCTCAAAGGTAAGTCAAATAACTGAATCAAATAATAATAAATCAGTATATCTCAATAAATTTAAAAATATAGTAGAGACACAGAACTGGAAAAATATCTGGAAATACGAACAAACTTAATTACAAGTAACTTTTCAACAAGATATTAAAGCTTCTGGTAAGTAAATAATTCCTTAATATAGATGAAAAAGTAGTGATAGTTCCTCTGGCAGATTATTTCACTTATAACAAGACATTTTCCCTATGAGTGAAATAATCTGCCAGTGGAACTAGAACTGGGTTGCTAGGTAACAGTCTGGGCGTGGCTCAGGTTGCTAGGTAACGGCACAGCGGAATATTCCACCAGCGGAAATTTTATCGATATTAAGACATTTCTGACTTACAACAAGCCTCTCTATCTTGTTGTAAAGTTACTTATAAGTTAGTTTTGTCTTATTTTGAATGTGCTAAGACATTTACACAAGAAACTAGACTAAAATAGTTGGTAAGATTTTGTGTTTTTGCAGTATTAATTCTTTTCATACCAGCTAACTAAACAAGCACACTTCAGAACAAGCTTCTCAGATTTATTTTCCACAATTTGACAAAATATAAATAGGAGGACAGAACGATACGGATGAAAAACATCAATATTTAAGTATTTCCTATCAGTCGATAGTTATTAGTTTTTTGTTTTAAATATCTGAAATACTTCCAGACCTTTCTTGTTTTGTCCACAGTTTTCACTTCATGCCAGTCTTTTTTCATTTTTAAGCAGTTGAACTTGTTTTATTTCAAGTGTACTAAGATATTTGTACTAGAAATTCAACCAAAATTACTTGGTAAGATTTTGTTTTTGCAGTGCATATCATTTTATGCCTTTGCTAAAGCCATATTTTTTTATTTAGAATCATTTTTTTATCAGATATAAGGAAATACTAACATGCTTGGGTTATTAAAAATGAATAAAACCCACAAAATAACAAGGATTTGTTAGAATACTAATCTTACTTTAATCTGTTTATCTTCAATGAACATATCCCAGATCGGGCCGGCATGTTGACAGATGGTGCTTTGGTTGTTTTGTATAGAATTGGCAAATAAATTTGTATAAAAATGACATAAAAAATTTCTGAAATAAAAATTCTCCTTCAACAAGAAGATTTAGTCGAGACCAAAGCGCTGGAGTTAAGACTTTTATCATCCAGTTTTTGGTAGAAAGAGAGAAAAACAATAAGTCACGGAAATTATTGAGCTCATTTTATTTTATCATGCGATTAATTTACTTATTGTTTATGATGACATATGTGGTGTTGATACAGCTCTTTCTATTAAACTGTTTGACATATTAGTAAATTAACACATGCAGCTCCTGAGCGAAGAGTTGGACCATTATTTTTCACAAACATTTGATTTCCAGGCGTCCAACTTGGACGTCTGAAGAGGATTTTATGAAAACATACAAATAAAAACAGCAAAAAAAAGAGCTAAATATGAGCAGAGGTGGGTAGAGCAGCGAAAAACTGAACTCAAGTAAGAGTAGCAATACTTCAACATACTTTTACACAAGTAAAAGTAAAAAGTAGCAGGAAATTACTAAAGTAAGAGTAAAAAGTATTTCGTAAAAGAAAGTCTACTGAAGTACTGAGATCAAATTATCAATCATTTAATACTTAAAAATTACACCATCAGATGGAGCAAAATATAAAGTTAAGTGGAAATTTTGGTATTTTAAGGACCAAAATGACAATAAAATATAAAAGCAACAAAAAATAACAAAATCAGGCAAAATAATCTTTTCCAAATCAATAAAAAACTTCAGGAACTTTAACATAAGCTGCAGGTGTGAGTCTTTTTATGGTGGATTTCTGGTTAAAACATGTTTGTTTTTCATTCAGTTGGTAGAAAATCCAGAAATTTTACTCAAGTAAGAGTCAAAATACTTCATAATAAAATTACTCAAGTAAAAATACTCCTAAAAGTAAATTTACTCAAGTAAATGCAATTGTCTAAATATAACCAGTTACTGCCCAACTCTGAATTTAGGTAGACAAACATAAATAATAGCTGTCACAGTTTGATAAATGTAAAAAATAAGCCGTGTTTTTGGGGGTGAAAGGAAAAAACGTTGATCCGGTTTGATGAAAGGAGGTTCTGGAATGGCGGCTCGGAGCTCTGGGGAAAATATTCATCTCCCTTAAGCAGGGAGAGTTAAGGGGGTGTGCAGGCTTTGTCTAACACACCCCTGGTCTTTTGTTGGAAGGTAGCACACACACACACACACACACACACACGCACACGCGCACACACACACACACACACACACACACACACACACACACGAGCGAGTGCAAAGCTCTCCAGCCGTGAGGCTCTGACCAGCTGTCTGCGCTCTAAAGACGGCCTTCGTCACTCAGAAACAAACACAGCGAGCAGGAAATGTTTCTGCTTCTCACATTCACCGTCGCTGATTCAGTTATTCTACTTTTTTATGTTTTAAAAGACTACATTTATTTGGCCTTTCTTATTGTCATTTTTAGAAAGAACAAGAAGTCTGAAGTCAAATTTTAACTGAGTATTTTTTCTTTGACTTGCTCCGTACTGAACTGGATTTAACTCCGTCTGCCATAATTCTTTGAATTCATGAGATGGAACAACATTTAATTTCCCATTGGGATCAATAAAGCATTTTTAAATTTGAAACCCAACAGTTACAATAAAATCTTGCTGCATAATTTCAGTTTGAAACAAAGGCGTAGGACGAGCCAATCGGGGGAAAACATGGCGGCTAACAACAATAGCTTAACGCGGTCACTTTGTTTCTGTGTGAGTGTGAGAATCGGTATTGTTGGGAGCGTTTCGGAGGCGGGGGGTCCTTCCAGTCGCCCTCTCTCTTTCATCACAGCCTCATCCATATTCATGGCCGCCCTCTTCGCTCTCCTCGCCTGTTAGCCGCCGTTAGCTCTGACCGACCGCCTGCTCAGCCAATGGCGTCCCTCCCTTCATGAGAACATCGCCAACCTCTCTGTTCACCCCTCCCTGTTCAATCCCTTATTCGTTTGTTTTTCCAATTTGACGCATTGGCTTAAAAAACAGAGCTAGACGGTGAGGAGGAAACGGAGGAGAGGGAGAAGATGTTGCTGCCGATGGTGGCTTTAGCATCGATCGGCCCAGGAAACGGTTGCCGAGCGAGCGTCGTCGACAGCGACGGACAAAAGGATGGAAGAAGGGCGTGATTAGCGTGGACGAAGAGGAGAGGGTGAAGAAAACAGGCGTGTCGCAGAGGAAAAGCAGCGTTCGTTCACAGAAACGCCTCGAAACGACCCAAACTGTACAATTAATTCAATATATCCCATAACTAGACATGTAATTACCATGTAATTACCACATATTCACAGGTAATACCACCAGCCTGTCATTACCAATTTAGCCAGACAATAAATTGTCCCAGAACTTATTGCAATAAACGATAATATTGTCATTTTGAGACCATTTCTGAGTGATAAACTTAAAAATTTTAATGAATATTTAACACTGGAACTGGAAGACATTTTAAATATCCAAATTAAAAAACAACAACAGAAACAATAAATAAAATGAATTATGAAGTCTCTGTAAATAGCAAATGGCCAGTTGAGACCAAAACACCAGACTGAAAACTTTTATCATCCAGTTTTTGGTAGAAAAAGAGAAAAAAAATAAAGAAAATAATTGAGTTAATTTAAATCTTAATTTACAAGTTAAGATCATCATAATAATGTTCACAAGGATTAGGATTAGTTTTATTAATTTTTTTAGGAAGTTTTTTTTTTTGGACTAATTGTTACCAAGCATTTTATTTCTTACTTACTGCCACATTAATTTAATTTAACTGTAAAACCTGGTTTCTTGTCAAAATGTGACAAAGTACCATGTTTCTTTCTACGAATCTGTATACACTGCAAAAAAACAAAATCTTACCAAGTGCAAATATCTTAGTACACTTGAAATAAGACAAAATTAACTTACAATTAACGTTTTAGCAAGAAGTAAAGGCTTATTTTAAGCAACTCCTGAATATTTATGAAAAAGTTATACTTTCATTGGTAGAGTAGTACACTCTGCCGTTACCTAGCAACCCCGGCCAAGCCCAGCCTGTAACCTAGCAACCAAGTTCTGGTTCCACTGGCAGATTATTTCACTTATAACAAGGGAAAGTGTCTTGTTATAAGAAGTACTTTACTTTTTCATTGATATGTAGGGATTATTTACTCAGAACAAACTCCCATGTTTTGCTAAAAAGTTACTTGTAAGTTAATTTTATCTCTTTTCAGCTGAACTAAGATATTTGGACCAGAGACCAAAATACTTTATAAGATTTTGTTTTTGCAGTGTATGTGTTGCATTGTATTGCCTTAATCATGTTGATTATTACATATTTATTTAATGTCAGATCAATGTGAAAATGGCTGCCAAAAAAACCCCCCAAAGTCCAGAGCGAGAGGAGAACATCAGGAAAAAATAAAATAAAATTAAGATCAATATCTCCAAAGACCTGAAGTCATATAGCCAGGACTCAACACGATCGAGTGTGAGTGTGTGTGTGTGTGTGTGTGTGTGTGTGTGTGTGTGTGTGTGCTGTTAATCCATCATTTCCACACCTCCCTTCATCTCTCTCATTAAACCTGGGCTCTGCTTTTTGCAGGTAGTTGGACATAAAACACAGCGACAGACACACACATGCAGAAACCTTCAGTCTGTCACTCGGCAAGGGCGTTTCAAGGTCGCCACCTCTTTCTTCCCAACAACAGCCAGCCCATCCATTTACTAAATGAAGCACTATATCCTAGAGGACGGAAAGCAGATGTACAGACGGAAAAGGAAAATAATAAAAGTAAGCGCAGAGCTGGGAATATGTACAAAAAACTGATCCCTAATCAGTTTAACAACCTGAAAAATTCAGGCATTAAACTTGGTTTCAGTCACATAAAATGTTCAATTCCTGAAATTAAAATTTAAAAAAAGAAAGCATTTTGGGTTATATAAGAGTTTTTAAAGGCTTATGCAAGCTGTGTTTTCTACCTAAAACCTACATTTGTTTTAAAGCTCCAGACTGCCGGCGGGAACCGTAAGGTTCTGCAGCTAAAAGGCTAATGCTAATGCTTTCTGCTAGCTTTTCAGTGTCTTCTGGGTGAGACTGTGCCCTAAGCATGATGGGAAATAGGTCAGAACTGAGGTTATTCCAGTTAACTAAAGCTAACAAAGTAACAAAAAGTGATATTGAGAAAACATTTTTGTTAACTGTAATTAATGGGTGAAACGATGACTAACTAGAACACTGTGCGTTTATAAAACTAACTAAAACATATTTAAAGTAAAGATATAATGTCCTGTGTTTTCATGCTTATGAATCTATTATTTAGCCTTTTGAACTGATGTGAAATAGATTTTTTTACGTCAGCTGCCGGCAAATTAGAAATTTGCCAACAGTGGCTATGCTACTAGCTGCTATGCTACACTAGTCCACAAGATGGCAGCCGCAAAAGTTGGGAGAAAATACCAGAGTCGGTTCAACAATAACGGAATACAAGTTTTAAAGAATAATATCTTCTGATTGGTATTTACTGGAACTGGTGCAGAAAATCATAAACTCATCAAATTATCAAGTCTGTTTCATTCATTAATATTTAATTTTTACTTTTAATTACTTGTCTACTTCCTGACCAGAGTTATAATAGTTTTGGGTTTTTCTTTATGGTTCATTTTTACTCATTATGATTTTTTGTTGGTTTAATTCTGTTAGTTTTGTTACTTTTTATGGTTTATTAGTTATACTAGTAGTTTTTGTTCATTTTCATGTGCAGAATTAAAAAAGGTTTAACATATTTTGTTTATGTTTAGTGAAATAATCTGCCAGTAGAACTAGAAATTGGTTGCTAGGTGACAGGCTGGGCTTGGCCGTGGTTGCTAGGTAACGGCGCAGCGGAACATTCTACCAGTGGAACTAGAACATTTTCACCAATATTAAGGAATTACTTACTTGAAACAAACTCCTTTTGATTGCTAAAAAGATTCTTATGAGTTAAATTTGTCTTATTTCGCTATTTGCAGTAGAAAATACTCTGTTAGTTTTGTGTTTTTACAGTGAAGTTGTAGCTCCTTCAGTTCCAACAAGTGAAACTGGATCAAATATTAACAGTGAGCTGATTAAACGTCTGATCGCTCCATGATGAATTCCTTTAATAGCGTGGGGGACGGGTGCCGGGCGCCTGCTGCGTCCTGCTGCCGGGGCGGGGGGAACACGGAGCAGCGGCGGATTAGCCGGCTGACAGTGGGGTGGGGGATGTGGAGCGAACTCACTGATCTTTTCCGTCTATAACATCCGCCTCAGCTTTTTCTGTTTTGGTGAGCAACTGGGATTTATGAGCAACTGGGGGTTGAAGGGACGGGCGCTGCGGCGGGCCCGTGTCGTTTCTGCTCTCTGACAGCTGACCCGCCTTTTTTAAATCTATTTTTTTATAGGTATGCAAATTTTCGATCAACCACCCTGACACATGTATCCTTTTGTTCTCATCAGCCTTTGTTTTTTTAAAAAAAGCATTGAATGAGATAAACAGAAATATTCCATCCCTGCAGAATATTCTGGGGTTTTCTTGCTCGAATATAAATTAATCTTTTAGAGAAATCTTTACTTTGTTGTTTATTTTTACCTTTTTGCAACTAAAAAGTTTGAAAACTTTAATCAAGTTGCATCGATTTATCTCCCAACAATCAGAATCAACCAATTTTCCCATGATTGTCTCTGATGAGAAGCTATGTTTCCATCCGCCATATAAACTGTGTAATTTGACATTTTGAAAATGAACTCGCCAAATTTTTTTGATAAAAAGTTTTGGTGCTGAAATGAGTTTTTTTTTTCTTTTTCAGTCGTATTTAAATTGGTTTATTTCACTAAACAGCAACAGAAACGCATTTTTCCCGTCACACGAGTCACATGATCAACAGCCGGATGTTACTACAGGCAGAAACGACGAAGAAGACGACAACAGGAAGTCGTTTAACAAATCGTGTGAAGAAACGTATTCGCGTGGGATTTCTAATTCCTTATTTAAAGGAAACACCACAATTGCAAAATTGTGTTCTTTCTACAGTAACGGAATATCGACAAAGTTTTGCACACAGTTGAATGGAAACGCAGCAACTGACATACAAGTACAATATTGGAAAACAAATTAAAAATGTTAATATTAAATATATCATAAGTATGAATTCCTAACAGTTTGTGATCCATAAATACATCAGGCACTTTAATGCTTTTTTTTTGAGTTTAAGGAAAATCAGATGAAGGGAAGAGAAATAATAATCCTCTTTTCCACCGTTTAGAAAACCTGCAGCACATTTCCTTCTTAAAATAATTATACAGAGACCCAGGAATCGGTTTTTGCCGGTCTCAGTCTGATCGGTGCCGTTTCAGTTCTGCAAAGTAAAAACAGAAAACGCGACTTTTGTATTCGTCCCGACCGCAAAGTGAACCGAAGATGAACGTTTCAACAACACATCAGCAGATGATATGGCCAGCATGAGGTCAAAGGTCATCAGCAGTCATCTGTGCAGTTATGTTGAACATCATGAAATAAAAACAAACACTGGATCTGCGTAAAAGAAAAGCATGGCAATGGATGTTATGGAACTGAAAACATACAATATAAACAATATCACCACGCATTACTCTGAGCAATGAAAAGAATGAAGCTCCTGTTTAAATGTCTGTTAAAAGATCCTAATCGTTTAAATTCTGTTTGAAATTTGCCTTCAGGAAAAACAGAAACATTAGCCGTGTTGCAGGGTTAGCAGTAGAGACTATTAAAAACAACAAAAGAAAAGAAGAAGGTAGATCAAAATCAAAGTCTGTCTTACCATGAGTCTCAGTTTCTTGTTGAGGGTAAACAATGCCTTCAGATTCAAATAGGGGCTGCAGGAAGGCCACTACAGAGAGAGGAAGCACAGGGGTGGGGAGTGTGTGGCGTCAACTAATCATTCAGAGAAACAACCAGAATCATCTAACTGTAGATCTGCAGCCTGAGACAGAAACAGCAGCGCTGGGTCACCAATCCCCTCGGAAACAGAAGCTGACTTTGTGTCGCATGAAGCCCAGATCGGGCCGATCGCAGCCAAATGAGACACAAAACATTTTACAACACAGGAAAAAACACAAAATACTACCAAGCATTTTGTCTTACACTTGAAATAAGACAAAAATGACTCAAAAGTTTATTTTAAGTCAATAATTATTGCGTATAGATTAAAAAAAAAAAAGCTTAAGAAGTTTTTCCTTTTTGAAAGGATAAAATCTGCCAGTTGAACCAGAATTTAAGAATTATTGACATAAGCTTATCCATTTTAGTCATTTTGACTTAATTCAAGTGTACTACGATATTTATAGAATAAGCAAGCTAGTTTTCAGTTGATAAACTTTGAATAATAGTTCCAATTGCAGATTTTTTCACCTAAAACAGGAAAAATGTCTTATTGTTTTTATCTATGAGCAACAATTATTGGCTTAACAAGCTCATATGTTTGCCAAAAAAGTTAATTTTTTGTTAGATTTGTCTTAATTGGAGTGAATTCACATGTTTCCCTTTGAAACTGGATCAAAAATACTTGGTAAAATTGTGTTTTTGTCGATTTAAGCTCCGCCTCCTGCTAGCCTTAAACATGTGGCTGAGGCTTAGGCGTCCGCTCTGCCTGAGTAAAAGTCATCATCCAATGTCCTACTACACTTGAAATAAGAAAAAAATGACTTAAAAATAACTTCTAACAAGTTAAATAAGCTTGTTTTAAGTCAACAATAAACAATAATTAAGTTATTTTTGTTTTATTTCAAGCATTTCACTAGAAACTGGACCAAAAATACTTGGTAAAATTGTGTTTTTGCCGGCTTTTAGCTCCGCCTCCTGCTTGTTGCTAGTCTTAAGCATGTGGTTATCTGGCTGTGGTGCAGGCGTCCTCTCTGCCTGAGTAAAAGTCATCATCATCATCATCATCCCAAGCTTTTCATTTGTCTAAATGCACACGCCGGCGGAGTGTTGCGCAGGCAGCGGGAGCGTCCCCAGGGTCCCGGCTGTGGGTTTTTACATGCAGCCTGCTGCTCTGAGTGCTGCATCGATCTGCAGTTAAACACCGCCGGCTAACCTGACGCTCAACCCTCCTCAGGTGGAACGATGCTAACCAAGATGGCAGACGGTGGGGGGGTTGTAGGGCGGTTACTGTTCCTCCCCACAGTTTCAAAGTCCTTTAAATTTGGCAAAAACATCAGATTTAGCCTTTTAAAAATGTTTACATCATCTTTTTGTATTTGAGTTACACTATAAAAAAGAGAACAGCAACAAATTACGCTACGTTAGCTAGCTCACTTTGAAAAATGCTACATAATTTATTGTGTGCTATAATAATCAATTTGTTGTGATATTTTAGCAGCAGTAACAATAATTAGCTTGTTTGCTGTATTTATGAGATCATTTCATTCATGTTTTTTTCTATAATAATCATGAAACATGCACTACACTGCAACAAAATCTTACCAAGTATTTCTGATCTAGTTTCTAGTACAGATATTTCATTAGCTTACAAGTAACTTTTTATCAAGATAGAAAGCTTGTTTTAAATAAATAATTCCTTTATATTGATGAAAAAGTTCTTGATCCATTGGGAAATTATTTTACTTATAACAGTGGATTAAGTACTTTTTCATCAATATAAAGGAATTATTTACTTAAATCAAACCTCTATCTTTTGCTGAAAAGTAACTTTTAAGTTAGTTTGTCTTATTTGAAGTGTACTTAGATATTTGCAGTAGAAACTAGACCAAACTTGCTTGGTAGGATTTTGTGTTTTTGCAGTGTATTTTTACTCGAGGTGTCTGAATTTCATGCCTTGCTTCTTGAATTAACGTAAAGTTGCTCCTTTTAGACGTTGCAGGAACATTTCTTTTTAATGTCTTGCACAGATTCAATAAATCTCCCAGAATCCTCAGGCGGTTTTATATCGACTGTAATCTGAAGTGCTTTCCTCTGAAATCTGCGCAAAATACATAAAGTCTGAATTAGCTTAGCAGGTACTGTGCGTACCTTCCACAGTTTAAATTTATGCTAGCATAGTAAAGGGATGGCTCATGTTTTTATGTTCTTTTGTTGGACCTGGAGGTCTGTCAGCAGTTAATATCTCACCTCCAGCAGATTTTATAATATTATATAATCCAGATCTGTTGGTGGTTAGAGGCTAAAGCTAAGCTAACAGCTAATCTGAGGAATGAAGATCAAAGCAAACTTTCATCCTCCTGAAACTTTTTTAACCTTTAAAGAGAAATATTTACAAAGATTATTTATAAAACTATAAATTGGAGGAGGTGCAACACCAATTCTCTTCCCAGGAGAAACAAGGATTTAAAGAAACGGAAGATGTAAAGAAAATTCCAGTCAGAAAAGGACAAATGTAATAAAACAACCTCCTATGAACATCTCCCATGAAAACAATCACGAGTTTCTACCCAATATGAACATCATGACAGCCTAAATGCTTATAAAACGATTCCAACAGTGGAGTTAATTTGAAACAAGAGAAATACGATTTGGTCAAAGCATTAGCTTTAGCCCCAAAGATCAACTTATCTGGATTTCTATTAAATAAAGTCATCAAGATGGCTCTCTTCTGCAGGTAAGATGTTGTTTACCAAAAGAAGAAACTGATCAAAACCAAGAACCTCCCGTATTTTTTATTCTCATTCTTTTGACGCATTTGTAAAAAATCTGACTAAAGTGAAGCATAAGTTGCTATTCCTTCATTCTTTGTTGCGTTTAAGATTACAAATCCTACCTGAGAACCTGCAGGGCATTTTAAACGAGTTTGGAAGGAAAAGAATCTGCGCATTTTTTAAAGTATGACTGTCCCTTTAACTGCCCTTCATCTTGGCAGAATATTTAAAGGAACACTTGCACCTGTGCGCTGAATGGAGGAGTCTATTCAGAGAGCATTGATGGAGCGGGTAGGTGGGGGTGCATGGCCACTTTATGCTACTGATGGTGATGGGGATGCTTGGCGCATGACAGCATGTAAACAAAAACCAAATGTGGTGATCATCTAGCTTGGAGGATAATGAAGAAACATCATCTGAATGTTAAAAACGGCAGCCGAAAAATAAAAAATAACCAAAACCACAAGCAGTCTGAGCGGCAGCGGAGCCCGGACTGTCGCAGTCTGAGCCGGGCTCCGCTTGTTTTTCACAGGCCTGCAGCTCCCGTCAAGCCGCTTGTGTAACCGCGCAAACGGCGCGGCGATGGAGGCTGATGCGGGAGATTAGCACAAGGTCATCCGCGACGGGATGAGACCCTGACCGGGCTGCCTGCCCGCCTGCCGGCTTTCACTTGTTTACATCCTTCACCTCGCATCCAGCATGGCGGCCGGATTTCTCCAGACGCGATAATTTATGTAATTTGACAAAAAAGGTAAATAAAAATAGAGGCTGAATCGTGCGCAGGAAGGAAGGAAGGAGTGGAAAGACGAAGGCTTCCCTCCAAATCCCTGCGCGCTTCATTGTTTCCTTCCCATCACAAGCGGCGACCCGTGATTATTTTACTGCTGATGGGAAATGATCGCCGCTCACGAGGGCGCGGGGAAAAACAGCCCCTTTTAATTTATAGCGGTTTTTTTCCCCTCCTCCCGCTAAGTTTTTATCCATTTCTTAGAATCAACCTGCGTTTCGGTTCAGCCGCGGCTCTCCCGTCCAGCCAGCATCCCCATCTCTGCTCTTACCTCCCGTGTTTGTGCGCTTGGTGCTGCTGGCCTCCGTCGGGGTCTCCAGGGGTCTTTTACGCGAATCCGGGGGGTCGGACTCCATGTGCGGCTGCTGACTGTGATGGTGGGGACTTGAGAAAATGCCGTTTTGCTGCACAGCTCCGCCGGCCATCATTTTCGAGCTCGCTCTTGGATGCTTAAGCTGCGTCTGCGCTTAAATCCCCCGTCCGTGTGTGTGTGTGTGTGTGTGTGTGTGTGTGTGTGTGTGTGTGTGTGTGTGTGTGTGTGTGTGTGTGTGTGTGTTTTTGTTTTTTTTCCTTCTTCCTCCCTTTCTCCGCTGGTCTTTACGCAGCGCAGCCGTGCAGATGAGTCCTGGGAGAAAGCGAGGTCGCTTTAAGAATGGGGGAAATACGCCTTTTTCTTACGGACGGAGCAGGTTGAGAGATGCTGCGCAGCGACGGAAAGATGGAAACAAAAATCCACCGGATCCGCTTCCTGCGGGAAAATTATAACTATAACAATAAAATAATAATAATAAAAATACTCTTTCTTCCAAGAACCTTCAGATACGCGAGCTAGGATATGTGTATCATTCCGCTCATGTCCGGCAGAACAGGATGGTGGCGCTCCTCCGCGAACAATGAAGAAAACAAGGAAAACAAAGAAATAAACAAAACAAACAAAAAAGAAAAAACAATCGGGGTTGTTGTAATAATGTGTAAAAAAAAAAAAAAAAGGAGGAAAATCCGAGCGTAATCTCAGTGCGGTTGTCCGGTCCTGGCTCCAGGAGGCGCGGATGAAGACACCCCGGGGTGTCGGAGGGCGGCGCGGGTCCGGAGCTGCAGGAAGACGCGGAGAAAGAGGCGTGCGGTTCGGCTGACTCGGTGAAGATGCTGCAGTCTCGCGTTCAGAGCATCCCTCCTCTGACTGGCTGCTGGAGGAGGCGCAGGGCAGCGGCTGACGACACTGGGCCCGGTGATGCGTTCACGGCGCCTCGGAAATTCCGAAGCGTCGCCCTCCCACCCCTCTAAAAACTGCCACTTTTTGATAAGAAACACGCGATCAAAACATCAGGTGTATTTAGGTAAAGATTGGCTTTTTAAATCATTAATTAGAAAACCATGAAAAGGTTTATTTACTTCAGAAATGTAAGTTGAAATCGATTCACTAAATTACACCTTGATTAACTTAGTTTAGAAGAAAATCACCTGCTGACTTATGAGGCAAGGCAGAAAAAGGTAATTACCGTTGACTATTGTTTCCAAATGGAAGAGGAAAGTTTAGTGGAAGGAAAAAGTGTAGTAGAAAAAATAACTGCAGCTTTTATAGGATTATGAAACAAACCTATAAAAGTTTTTTTATTACTTTCTTTCTATAAAAGAAAGCTGCTATACTTATAACACTGTAAAAACTTTCTTAAGAACAATAAAAACGATATTAAAATATTTTCTTATGTCCTTATGAGTCACACTTTCATGGGAAAACCTGCTGACTTGTCACTGATAAGATGGAAAGTTACAAAATGTCATTAAACAGTATAGTTGTTTGAAAACTATTGTTTCCAAATAGCACAGGAAAGTTGAGTGGAAGGAAAAAGTGTTATGAAAAAAAGATGACTGCCACTTTTAGAGGATCATGAAACAATCCTATATCAGATTGCTTCTTTTCCTTACATAAAACAGTTTTATACTTATGAAAGTATAAAAACTTTCAAAAGACCAATAAAAATAATATTAAAATATTTTCTTATTAGTTATAAAACCATGGAGAAACCTGCAAACATGTCAGTGAAATGTTGGCAAGTCAGAAAAGGTCATTAAACAACTATGTGGATTGTTTCCAAATGGAAAAGGAAAGTTGAGTGGAAGGAAAAAGTGTGGTACAAAACAAAAACCAGGATAACTGCAGATCTTATGAAAAAATCCTACAAACGATTTATTTTCTTTTTTCCATAAAAGAAAGTTGCAAAAATATACTTTCCAAAGAAACTATACTTTTTACACCTTTATAGAAATGGAAGAGGAAAGTTGAGTGGAAAGAAAAAGTGTGGTACAAAACAAAAGCAAGGAAAAGTGCTGCTTTTAAAGAATCATGAAGCAGTTTTTATATAAAACATTATTTTTTCTTTCTGTAAAGGAAAGTTTTTATACTTATTAAAAACCAATAAAAATGATTAATATTAAAATACTTTTTACGTCATTATGAATTACACAATCATGACGAAACCTGCTGACAAGGAGGAAAAAGTTTGCTAGCGAGTCATGTGATCAACAACCGGATATTGCTACTAGCAGAAACGCTGAAAAAGACAACAGGAAGTGGAAGGAGGATGATGCACATTTATAACGACCTGAACAAATTTATTCAGGTGTGATTTTAATTGTGTTTCTTATTTAATGGAAAACCAAAATGGCGAAATTGTGTTTTTGTTCTTTGATATTAGCAGAATATTGAAAAGTTTTGCGCCCATTTCTAATGGAAACGCAGCTTCTGATGTAATACTTTATGCAAATAGGAAACAACTAAAGAAAAACTAAAAATACTTTTTAAATCGTATTACAGATAGATAGATAGATAGATAGATAGATAGATAGATAGATAGATAGATAGATAGATAGATAGATAGATAGATA
>NW_006799987.1:1681018-1730143 GCF_000485575.1 Poecilia formosa | reverse complement strand
CATTCCGCATCGCCATGAGAAGCACACCGCCGTCTCTCTCCAGCTCTGGGAATACGTGGCACATCCAAGGCAGCTGGATTCCGCGCCGCAGCGCAGCGGGCGGAAGGCCGCGGCTACCTGGCTGCGCCACCGCACACTTCCGACCGTTTGCGCTCTCAACTTTGATTCACGCATTTCTACATTTGGCGCCGGGGCCAAATCTTGTTCTGTTGGAGTTGTGAGGGTCCCACAAGGCCGGTTCATCCGCATGGAAAAAGTGAAGCACGCTGTAAAGCGCACAGAGCTGCAGCATTCTTTAGTTTTTTATTAGGCTGCAGCTACAAGCAGATGTTAGAGAGAGATTTGAGTTTTGGCGACAGGATGCGTTTAGGGACCCGCACAACATGCAAACACTGGAAGCACCAAGTACTTTCTGACACATAATACACAAAAACAACTGTAATTACAGAAACTGCAGAATAGAAATGATTATTCCGCCGTGTTTTGGCGCCCTCTCTAGAGTGGCGCCCCTATGCCAAGTTCAATGTTTTTCATTATAGTTTAGTTTGTCTCATTAGTTAAATATCACATAAATATTATTTTGTTTTAGATTAGTTTTCATGAGCAGTAGTAGAGATTAGTAGCTTAGCCAAAAACTGTACTAAAGTAAGAGTAGAAATACTTCAACATATTTTTACTGAAGAAATGAAAGTAAAGTATCCATCCAAGAAATTACTTCAGTAAGAGTAAAAAAGTATTTGGTAAAAAGTCTACTCAAGTACTGAAGTACAGAAACTTCAGGTGTGCGTCTGTTTCTGGTGAATTTCTGGTTAAAACGTTTGTTTTTCATTCAGTGGGTAGAAAATCCAGAAACTTTACTGAAGTAAGAGTAGAAATACTTTATGATAAAATTACTCAAAATACAACGTAGTAAAAATACTCCTAAAATATTTTTTTTCAAAAAAGCTACTCAAGTAAATGTAACTAAGTAAATGTAATTAGTTACTACCCAACTCTGAGTAGTAGTTTTAGTTTTATCATATTTTTTTAATACTTATATCTATTGTGATTATGTGCATATTGATTCAGTAATGAATACAAAATATTTATTCGTTTACTGTTGAACAACCAACTGACTGGCATTTTATCCCAATTTAGCGGCCGCCATTTTGTGCACTACTGTAACGTAGCCACCAGGGGGCGTACGGAGCGCCGTAATTTGCTGTAATTTGCTGCCAGCTGACGTAAACTGCTTATGTGGAGGGAAAAAAATCACATCAGTTCGAGAGGCTAATAAATAGATTCATAAAGCGAAGGATATTATACCTGCAATTTCAGTTTGTTTTAGATAGTTACATAAACACACAATTAGTTTTTCCCCATTAATTACCGTTTTTATATATTTCAGTTAATGAAAATGTTTTCTTAATTTCAGTTTTCCTTATTTAGTTTGTTTTAGCTGTCGTATACAGAAAATGAGGACTAGAGATAATCATTATTCCACCGTATTTCGGCGCCCCCGTGGCACGGCGCCCCGTAGCACGGCGCAGCGATAGAAAGGAAAGTCTCCAGTAAACAAGTCAGTTTTCCCAGTATGTCGTAATCTGCTTTCAGTGAGCTCCAGTTTGTCCAGCAGCAAATGTTCTCCAGGGTTTCACATGAATTTCCTGCTCATGGAAATAATCAGCGAGAGGATACTCCCCGAGTAATCGATCTTTCATTTTGGAAGCTGACGCTGGAATTCCCAGTTAAGTCACCAAAATATTTGAACGAGTGATGAGATTCAACATTTCCAACGCGCCGTGCCAGAATCTGTCTTGTTGTGTTTGTAGTTTCCTCTCCAGTAGGAAATGCTGGGACTAAATCCTCCTGAACGGAGGTAACTTGTGTTCCCTGCATTTTCATAACATGAAGGATCCGCAGCAGCAGCTAGATGGATATTCATGGTGTAAACAAAAATCAGCTGTTATGACTAAAAACTGAGGGCAGCTGGCGCCATCTGGTGGTCAAACACTGGGATGGAAACTCCAGTTTCTGTTTCCTGTTGCCCAAAAATTTCACTCAAGTAAGAGCAGCACTACTTCAACATATATTTACTCAAATAAAAGTAAAGTACCAAGAAATTACTCAATTAAGAGTAAAATAGTACAAAAAGTACTGAGTAATGATTAAATTATCAATCATTTAATGTTTAAAAATTAGACAGACAAAATATAAGGCAGAGGCGTCAAACTTAATTTTATTTTGGGGCAAATCAAAAATCTGAATGTTGTTATAGGGCCGGTTGTGCCAGAATGTATTAATAAAACCCAGTAAACTGTTAAAATATTAATAAACAGCTGTTTGTTTCAGCATTCAATAAGTGTTTCCAGGGTTTCTTGATTTTTTTGTGTTTTTGTCAGAGTTTGTTGCCCTAATTTAGAAATATTTGGAAGAAATTATAATCTTATTTACGCTGATGTATGATGTTAAATGTGACTTTTTATTAATTGTTGTATCAATCACAGATTTTCAAGTAAAGCTGAGGCAGCAGTCACTTCAACCCAATGTTTCTGGACAATTTTAAGAAATATTTGCAGCAAAAATCAGACAAAATGTGGGGATCTGTTCACTTTATGTGAGTTTTGCAGATTTGTGATAAACTGGAGGGACTGACTGATGTAATCTGGAGGGCCACATTGAACGGTGCGGCGGGCCAGATTTCAAGTTTGACACTTGTCATATAAAGTTATGTGGAAATTTTGGTATCTAAAAGGCCACAATTATTTATATAAATAACATAATTACAAAATAACAAAATCAGTCTAAATAAATATTTTTAAAATCAATCTCTTTCAGAAAAAAACTTCTGAAACTGTAACAAAAACTACAGGTGTGTTTCTGCGAATTTATGATTAAAACATGTTTGTTTTCCATTCAGTGGGAAGAAAATCCAGAAATTTTACTCAAGTAAGAGCAGAAATACTCCATAATAAAAGTAAAAGTAAAAATACTCCTAAAGGTAAATTTTTACCAAAAAGTTACTTACATAAACGTAACTAGTTACTATCCAACTCTGCCTTAAGACACAGCATTTTTATCATAAGTGAAATAATCTGCCAGTGGAACTAGAACTGGGTTGCTAGGTAACGGGCTGGGCTTGGCTGGGGTTGCTAGGTAACAGCGCAGTGGAACATTCTGCCAGTGGAACTAGAACTACTCAAAGTACAGCGTAGTAAAATACTCCTAAAAGTACTTTTTTTTTTCCAAAAAGTTACTCAAGTAAATGTAACTAGTTAGTATTCAACTCTACCTCTACATACATGACATGTCCTTAAAAAAAAAAAAAAAAAAGTAAAATCACCTTTAAAAAGTATTTAAGAACTTTTCTCTCTATAGCTTCAACTTCTCCATAATTGTCCCTCAGCCAGGAACTCATTAAATTATATGGCAAAAATCAATAGAAAAAAATCAATGTAAAGTAGGAGGCTGAGCCACTCAGTGAGATTGAAAGTAGCCTGATGCGATGCTCTTTATTTTGGGTTCTGCCACCTGACCGAAGATTTGTGTGTGAAACTGAGACGACCTGACAGCAAAGAGGCAAAATGGATTACAGCTCAGGCTTTCTATTAAGACTTTGTTACTTTTAGAGTGAGCAGACGTTTTATTTTTAGACTGATTGGTGAGTCAGATATTTTTAAAGCGAATATTTCTGTGACCTGACACAGATCAGTTTACACTGCAAAAACACAAAATCTTACCAAGTATTTTTGGTCTGGCTTTCACTGCAAATATTTTACTACAATTTAAATACGGCAAAACTATCTTGAAAATAATATTTTGGCAAGAAATGGGAGCTTATTTTAAGTAAGTGCAGTGCATTCTGGGTAAATACAACCAAAACAAACACGTTAGCAAAGCGCTAGCAGGAGGAATGGCTCGTCGTTTTTTACCAAAGGCAAAAGAAAAATCCTACAACCATTTTTGTTTACATTTTGTGAAGAATAACGTTGTGCTCAGTGTCTTCTTCTGAGGTTTTTGTATCGTTTCAGTCAGTGGTCCTTGTTGCAGCGCCACCACAGGCGAGGAGGGGAACAGGTTTTTCAAATAGCTTGGATTGTTTGACAGTGCAGTGTGAAAATGAACCGCAGCAGCTGAAAATGTAGAAAATGTTGCAGTTTTCATCCCCAATCAAACCAATTGTATCGCACTGTCAGGAGTGAAAACAGCCTTAAAGTTTCAGTTTCTGTTGTGGTGAAACAAACAAAAACAGGAATAATTATTTCCTGTCCAGGATGTGACACATTATCTTGGCATGAACCAGAGACATTACAACACATGTGTCAAACTCGAGGCCAAGGGGCCCAATCTGGCTCACTGTAGCTTTTTATGTGGCCCTTAAACTCCAAATTACATCAGCAAGTAAATCCTCCTGATATGCAAAACTCACACAAAATCTAACAGATCCCAACATTTTTTCTTTTATTTTTACTGCAAATTGTTTCTCAAAATTGGCCAAAACACACATTGGGTTTAAGTGACTGCTGCCTCAGCCTTACTCGATGTCAAATCTGTGATCGATACAGCAATTAATAAAAAGTCATTTAACATCATTCATTGGCAAAAATATTTATAAAAATATCTCTGAATATTTTTATAAATATTTGTAAAAATTCCTTACAAGTATTTCTAAATTAGTGCCACAAAAACAATCAAGAAATCCTGGATGGACTGATCAGTGTGAAAAGATGTTCACTACTTAACTATAAGAAACGTATTAAATGCTGAAACAAACAGCTATTTAATGACTTTTTCCTTTTTTACAGTTTAATGGGTTTTATCAATACATTCTGGCCGAACTGGCCCTTTAAGAACATTCAGATCTTTGATTTGGCCCAAAATGAAAATGAGTTCAACGCCCCTGTTCATCCAACGTAAAACCAGAATCAATATCCAAGTTTTGTCTTCATTTCATTCATAGGTGAGCTTCCATGAAAAATAACTGAACAACACACAAGCAGGATGGTTATAAAAATAAAAAGTTATAGGTGGGTGCCCAACGCTGGGCAGATGGCGGTGGGAGGGTGGAGGCAGCGGGGTCATCATCTCATGACGTCTGGTGGAGCTTTATGAGCTTTCTCATAAATTTTTACTTTCTGTGTGAGAAACGGCTTTACAGGCCTGCCTGTGTATTTGCACATTCCACAGATTTACACTTCATCCACTGACCTGGAACTGTTTGCTTACAGCGCCGGCCCGTCCAAGTTTGATGCTGCAGGGCTCGAACTGGACGGCTGCCAGCCCGCCGTCTGGAGGGACGATTACGGCATTTAGGTTTATGGGCGAGTAGAAGGAAAAAAAAGACGGGTAGATATTTATCTGGCCCAGAAACAGACTGATCACACTATAAAAGCAGGAGTTTTGGCAGTTTGTTCCTTAAAAGTGTGAGTTAACAAGATGCTGAGACGGTGAGAGTTCACCAGTGACCTCAGAGAAGCAGCTGCTGCTCAACCTGGGAATAAACAGGCAAAAAATAATCCTTCACCCGGCAGAAAGAGAGATAATGATTTCTATCCTTATAACCTGAGTTTGGTAGCAACTAGTTACATTTACCCAAATACATTTACTTGAGTAACCGTTTTAGAAAAAAAATACTTTTAGGAGTGTTTGTACTACTTTGTTCTTTGAGTAGTTTTATTATGAAGTATTTGTACTTTGGTCTGCTTATGACAGATGAGACCAAAGTAACTGACCAATGTTTGGAGCAATAGTTGGAGGAAACCAAACTGAAACACGTCACAGTTTGTTTTACAGCAACGCTACGTTGCTAGGTAACACTGCAAAAATACATAATATTACCAAGTATTTTCGTCTAGTTTCTATTGCAAATATCTTAGTACATTTGAAATAAGACAAAACAGACTTGTAACATTACAGCAAGATATAGGAGCTTGTTTTAAGTCAATAATTCCTAATAGTGATGAAAAAGTTGTAGTTTCAAGTGGCAGATTATTTCACTTATGACATGGAAAAACGTTTTGTTACAAGTGAAATAACCTGCCAGTTGAACTAGAACTAGTGTACATGATGATGATTCCCCAGTAATGAATTAAAATACTGTAAAAAAAATGGCTGGAGCAAAATTAATCTAAAACAGAGATTGTTGACGATAGACACAAAACATCTATAGACAGTAGCTATTAGCTGCTCTATAAGGTAAATATATAGTGAATGTTTTCAATATGGTGTTTCTAAGCCACGTTTTATATTTTATTATTCAGCATGTTGAGATTTTCAGTGATTTCATAAATGATGGTTTGTTGTTTTGCTCTCTGTCCACTAGGTGGCGGTGTTGCTCACATTTCACACCCTGTGCTTCCTGAATGCTGCTCAGTGTCAGGATCCGGTTCCTTTTTCTCACCTCCTGGAGAAAGCCCAAACTTTTATTGGCTTTAAGTTCACTGCAAAAATGCAAAATCTTACAATTTTTGCTTTAGTTTGTTGTGCAAATATCGTAGTACATTTGAAATAAGACAAAACTAACTTACAAGTAACTTTTGAGCAACATGTAGGAGCTTGGTTAGAGTTAATAATTCCTTAACATTGATGAAAGGTTACTAGTTCCACTGTTAGATTATTTCACTCACACCAAGACACTTTTCCCATGTTATAAGTGAAATAATCTGCCAGTGGAACTAAAATTGGGTTGCTAGGTAACGGGGTGGGCTTGGCTGGGGTTGCTAGGTAACGGGGTAGTGGAATATTCTACGGGTGGAACTAGAACTTTTTCATTAATATGAAGGAAACATTGACTTAAAAAAAGCTCATTTATCTTGCTGAAAAGTTGCTTTTAAGGTTTTGTCTTATTTCAAATGTACTAAGATATTTGCACTAGAAACTAGACCAAAAATACTTTGTAAGATTTTGTGTTTTTTACCTTGTTGTTCAGTAGTTTCATTTGTACTTTTATTCCCAGGGTTTAATATTCAACACTTGATAATTACTTGCAGGACAACTTCATACCTCTTTTATTAGAAACGAACTTTTCCATCTATTTACAGTCTTTTCCTCCCATTTTATTCTGTTCATGGAGTGTTTTACCAACCTTCAGTAAAAAAGTGCAGCACATACTAGTTTCTAACTCAGAATAGAAATCCCAATCCTGTGTAACCCTTTCAGTAAAGTGGTTACATAATGTTTCATATGAAATCATAAAACTAGCCTCTGTTCTGTGGTGGTAAGGTAAACATCACTGTGTCATTGATGGTTTTCTTACGTTACACCACTTTGTTTATTCAGCATCAGTTTAGTACCGTGAGAAACTTCCTTCTGATTTATTTTACAGTGAAAAAACAAAAAATGAAAATGACAATCCACCGCCTTCCTGGAACACATTAAAGCAAAACGTAAAGCATTCCAGGAATGTATAGCTTGTACATTGAGGACTTTAAAAGATTTCCAATGTTCCAACCATCCATTATTGATAAATGTTATACAACCATGTACACACTCATACTTCAAATACTTTCCAAGAACCAAAGAGGTATTTTGTATCACAATAAAGTAACTGTATTACCGTCAGTTGTTATAAAAAGGCTGTAAACATCAAATGCAACTTTGATTTGGGAATTTGATGCCTAGAAATTGGCCTCTGTCTCTTTAAGAAGCTCCAGTTTTTTCTTCAGTAAGTCATCATAAAAGTGCTCCTCATTATGCCGTTTAAAACCGTTTTTAGGAGCGTTGGACTCAGTCGTAGTTGGTACGATGAGCGCAGCAGACTTGCAGTCCCACCAGGTGTTTGGTAATTGCTGCTGCCGCTAGTCTGGAGGAACTGACTGGGCGAAGCGCAGGGGAGGGAGTCTCTGACTCGAGTGAAGTTGACCCCCACCTTCTTCAAATCTAACAAAACTGGTGTCAAACGTTTGTACTGCAAAAATTGTGTTAGTGTCGCCATCATTTTAAAAATATTAATAAATGTTTCCAGAGGTCATGAAAGGTCAACCAGCCCCCACACCGTCTTCACATACAACAGGATTGGTGTCGAAATCAAGATTTTTTTGTTTGTGCTGCTTTTACTTTGAAGATGTTGATGATGACCTCTGATGACCTTCGGAAACTTTTTTATTCATATCTTTAAAATGATAGGGGCACAATGTTTGACAACAATTTTGTAAGAGTTGGCTAATGTGGGGGAGTTGGCTGACCTTTTGACCTTTAAACTTTAATTAACATCTTCAAAGCAAAAGCAGCATAAAGGAAAATCTCTGTTGTACAAACATAGACCAAGTTGGCTGACACCAATGTCTTCTGATTGGGGAAGGCTGGTTGACCTTTCACGACCTGTACTACATGTATTAGATGCATTAATATCTTCAAAACAAAACGTTTTGCTTCACAAACGTTTGACACATTTTGTTATATTTGAACAGAGTGGGGCTTGACTTCACTCAGGTGAGAAACACTCCAGGTGTGTTTTTGACATTTTAACAATATAAAATGATGTAAAGCTCGTTGAATTCGATTTTACATAACGCCACAACAACAGAGTCACCTTGGCGTTGGAAACTGAACGTTGAACCTCTGGAATGTAACGTTACAAATCAGCAGGCACTGCCCCGTTACCTAGCAACCACAGTAAAGCCTGGTTCGTTACCTAGCAACCACAGTAGAGCCCGGCTCGTTACCTAGCAACCGAAACAGAACTCCAACACAAGTAACTTTGGTTTGGTTTCTAGTGCAAATATTGTAGTACACTTGAAATATGAAAACTAACAAGTAGCATCTGAGCATAAAATAGAGGCTTGTTTTAAGTAAATAATTATTAATATTGATGAGAAAGTTCTAGTTCCAAATTAACCTTAACATTATAAAAAAGTCTTGTTGCAAGTGACATAATTTCCCAATGGAAGTAGTATTTTTTTCATCAATATTACACAATTATCTACTTAAAACAAACTCATAAAACTTGCTGAAAAGGTTCTTCTAAGTCTAATCTAGATAGTTTCACTAGAAAGACGACCTAAATGTTGTATTCTTGGAGAGATCGCAGTAATAAACAGACTTGTGGGAATGAGGTGAGTAACAGCAACCAAAGTGAAATCTTGCGTTTCACTCTGAGAAGAATCAGAGTGTAATACTGCATGTATTTCACTCAATGCATTAATTATTGCTTTAACTGTTGCATCATTTTTATCAGAAAACAAACCAAAGCAGAAATGCTGGTCAGCACATATTTTCAGGGCTCTGTTAGGACAAAATTGGGAAAATTTGTTTATGAATGAGAGATTTTTTTGCCCGTCTCCCTTACATATGATGGGATGTGTTTGTTTTCTAAAGCTCAGGCTGTTTACTTTGGATGTTCTCCTCTGTGCCTACCAGTTTACACTGTCCTGTCCCAGTATGACGACCTTGGAGATGACCTTCCTGCTCCTACACAACCACTGCAGCTCCGCAGGGTAAAGCATCTGCAGCTGTCCTACATTTAATGTCTGTTTGACGTAGATCAGCCTTAATCTGTCCTGCTGAGATAGTAATTAGGTTTGTGGAGTCTTTGCACACATTACAGAAGATTTTATCAGCTTTTTAAATATGTGGGTTTAGAAAATAAAGTCTTCTCTGCAGGCAGTTTGAAAGTGTATCTGGATAATCAAGATTTTTTTCAATTTAATATTGTCTTGTTTAAACAGAGCAATAAAGTTCCTAAAACAACTTTAAATATGGGATAAAAAGTCTCAAATTGCAGGACAAATGTGTGATGTTCATGTTCTGCAAACAGAGCAACGAGTAAGAAAATTCTCTAATAACAAGAGAAACAGATTTCACTGTAGAATGCCAGTCTTAGATTGAGGTTCTAATAATTTATGTTTTCTACAGTTTTTTTGGCATAGCATCGATCCATTTGTGCTTCTTAGAGCAAATTCCCAAAATAAAATAAAATGTTCAGCTTTTTATTTAAGATTTTTTGACGAAAAGAAAGAAATAATGAAAGAGAAACAAACAAAAAAGAAACCAAAGAAAAAGAATGAAGACAGAAAGAACAAAGAAAGACAGGAAAAGAAAGGAACAAAAAGGAAAGAAAGAAAGAGGAACCAGAAAGAAAGACACAAAGAAAGAGGAAGAAAAAAGAAAGAAAAATAGAAAGAAATGAAAAAGACAAATAAAAAAGAGACAGAAAGAAGGAATAAAGGAAGAGAGAAACAAAAAAGAATGAAAGAGAAAAAACAAAAACAAAATGTGTTTATATTTCTAAAACTGTGTGTTTAATGATTTGATAACATCTGGAAATACAGATGCAAACATTAATGCAGATAAAATAAATCCAAACCATTTTGTGGCAAAGATTTGATCCGATTGCATAATAGCAGCCAGTTTCTGTGTCTGAGCTGTAAAACTAAAACCCGACACGTCGTTAAAGTTCACCGCCGTAATGCGACCCAGAGCCGTTGTTTGGACGTTTGGCTCTGAAACCGGACCGCTCTGAAAACGCCGAGCCCGTCTGAACGGCGCTGAACAATAAAAAGAACCGCCGCGAACACGAATACGATATTCCTGCTAAACGGACAGAAATAAAGAGTGGGAGCGGCTTGTCTATCGTCACCGGTCCTGACCCGACACGAACAGATGAACTCAGCCAAATTCACTGCAAAAACACAAGTCGTACCAAGTACCTTTGGTCTGTTTTACAGAGCAAATATCCTCGTGGAATAAGATAAAACTAACTTACTTTTCAGCAGAATAATTCATTAATATCTATGGCATCATTAATACTTATGACAAAACATTTTTCTCATGTTTCAAGTGAAATCATCTGCTAGTGGAACTGGCATTTTTCATCAATATTAAGAAGTTACTTCTAAGTTAGTTTTGTCTTTTTTCAAGTGTACTAAGATATTCAAACTAAAAACAGACCACAAATATTTGGTAGGATTTGTGTTTTTGCAGTGTACAGCAGTAAAACTAGCTGACCAAACGTGCCAAAGTTCTGCTTGGGTTGCTAGGTAACAGTCTGGACTCTACTGGGGTTGCTAGGTAACGGGGCAGCGCCTCCTGATTTGTGACGTTACATTTAATTTTTTGTTCCTCTCGGATTGAATATTTTGGCAATATTAAAAAGGTAAAAGAGAATAGCGTCAAGATCCACAGGTATTTGCGTTATTTCTGGGTTTATTATCGCTCGAAAGGTGTTGCCATACTCTGTTGTTATTGTCACTGGCGTTTTGCCGTATAAATTCATTTCTTTGGGTTCAGTTTCTTAGTTTGTTCTTGTGTTTTGCTCCTTTTACAATTGGAAATATTTCTCCTAGATTATTTTCTCCTTTGGTTTGTAGATTATTCAAGTCTCTTACAGTCCATATGCTGGATTCTTCCATTTCTCTGCCCATTAAAAGTATCCATCCAAGAAATTACTCAAGTAAAAGTAAAAAATTAACACTCTGTTTTCTTATTTCCTCTCCAAGCCAATCAGAAATAGAGCCCATTAGCGAAACAAAATACCGACTCAGCAAACCTTCAGGAAACACCTGCTGGGGAAAAATATTGAACAAAGTTTAACTGAACCTCAAAGTTGAAGGCAGAGCTAATTCAGGGGTGTCCAAAGTGCGGCCCAGGGCCGTTTGTGGCCTTTGAAATGATTCTGGGCGGCCCTTGATCGGAATTCAAGAATAGCCTAAATTTGGTTTGCTGGTTCAGGCAGTAAATATATGTTTAAAAATAATATCTACAGTATAAACTTTCAAAAAAACAGATAATTTAAAATCTTAAAATGGAAATTTTAAGGTGCAACAAGTTTTAGCTTTTAATTGATTCAATTTATTTGTAAAAACAATCACTTGGGCATTCCCCTTTAATACACTTCTAAAAATAAACCAAATAAAAACTCAAAAAAGTGTTTAATAATCTGAAAAAAATATACCCTAAAAATTATAATTTAAAATTGTTCTTGCAAAAACAAAAATACTAAAGAAAGTTGAACATTTTTGGCCCCCATGCCAAAATGTCTGACACCCTGGCCTAATTATATTTTTTATAAAACAGCAGCTTTAGTTAAACTTAACCAATAACATAACGAGTTCTGGTAAATATGGCTAAACGATTAGCATATAACCTTAATTCACCTGCTGTCTCAGCCTTTCTTGTGTTTCAAATCAGTGTTTTTATAGTTTTAAGCTAACAACAGATGTTCGGAGGTGAAGGAGCCACGCAGGACCAAGAGGAAGACAGATGGTGTCCTCAGAGCAAAAATAAATAAACAGGAACAAGACAAAGGACACTCAGAGGCAGGACCGACTAAACCACACAGAAAAAGACAAAGTTTCTGGAAAACAAAATCTGACAGAGGAACAAAGAAAACCCTGTCGAATGTAACCTGGGGAAAAATGCAGTTTATTACAGAAAGAAACCAGATGTAATTCATGGAAAAAAGGAAGAGAATATAAGAAAATGAAGATTTCTCTCAGAAAACAGAAAAACAAAACCAGGTGAGAGAATGGAGCCACAAGTAAACAGCGGAAAAAATAAAGTATTTCACAAGAATTACAGAAAACTGAAGTCAAAGTCACAAAACGCCTGCAGAGAGAAGAAAGTCTGAGGATTTAAAAGTTAACTTTAGGGGACTGATGCATACTCTGTAAAGTACCTGGGCCGCAACAGTCGCTCAGGATGATCATTTTAAGTGTTTAGAGCCATCAATCGATTAACAATTTAGATTTTTTAAATCGATTTTCAAACAATTAATCGAATTAATCATAATTAATTGTATGCTGAGTTGAAACGCAGAAACTGTCAGCGGTTTTGAGGCTTCAGAGGCAGAAGTGAGTCTGAGCTGTTAGATGGCAGTGAGGACGTTATGCAACGGTGTGAAAGCAAACAGACATTGTTTTATTTCCCGCTCGCTCTTTTCTTTTCAAATAAGTTACTGTCAGAAGCAGAAACAGGCTCAGACACACAGGGTCTCATGTTCAGTGTTTTTCAAACATCTTGCCAGAACAAAACGTCCAAACGAAGCATAAAAGGAAGAACATTTTGTTAACTAAACACATAAATACATAAGACCTGGTGTCAAAGTGAAATCTGGTTTTGGGTCTCTCTATGGATAATAACATGGATTACAAGATTATTAGATAATTCACACACCTGCAATAAAATCATCAAAGGCGTCAAATTCATTTTCATTTTGGGCCAAATCAAAAGTCTGAATGTTCTTACAGGGCCAGAATGTATTAATAAAACCCATTAAAAGTATCATTAAGTAGCTGTTTGTTTCAGCATTTACTAAGTGTTTCATCATACTGAACATTTTTTTCACACTGATCAGTCCATCCAGGAGTTCATGACTGTTTTTGTCAGATAATGTGACTTTTAATTGCTGTATCAGTCACAGATTGTACAGTACGGCTGAGGCAGAAGTCACTTCAACCCAATGTTTCTGGACAATTTTGAGAAACATTTGCAGTAAAAATCAGAAAAAAATGTGGGAATCTGTTCACTTTATGTGAGTTTTGTGGATTTGTGAAAAACTGGAGGGCCTTATTGATGCAATCTGGAGTCTAGAGGGCCACATTAAACGCTGCAGTGGGCCAGATTTGGCCCCCGGACCTCGAGTTTGACACATGGTGTAGAGGTAGTAAAGCAACTTAAAAAAATTAGTATGAACTGGACTTAAGATGGAATACATATACACATATTCATGACATACTTTTATTAAATTAATTTCTCTTTTGTGTAGTTCCAATAAAAATCTAATTTATTACATCAGAACCGGTACTGGGCTGATTCTGAGCCTTCAAATAATTTTAACAGTTCCTGGAGAAGTTTCACATATAAGTTTATGTAAAAATAATGTTTGTTTTAGCCACATAAATGATCACGCTCAGCAGCTAACAACACATCACCACCTTCCGCTTAGAGTCGCTCATTGGTGTATTAATGCAGGAACCATGAAGCCTGGTGAAGAAACATCTAGACCAGACATGCAAAGTCCGGCCCGGGGCCCAAATCCGGCCCGCAGCCTCTGTCATAACATCAATAACGTCTGGCCCGCACGTAGCATTAATACATTGGGCAGCAGTAACGTTACTGCATAGGGCGGAGCTTACACACTAAATGCTGTTCCTCATTTACCCACTAGAGGGCAGCAGCCCTGCCGACCATTTGCGGCGGCAGCATGTCGGGGTTGGTCTGTGTTACCCAGAAAGCAGCTGGGCGCAATATCGCAACATTGTGAGTGAAACAATGACTGGGGCAGCCGAGTATATAAATTACTCGGGGACCATTTCTTTATTATTACATTTACACATTTGTAGAATATGAAACAAATCGCAGGACGTTACTTTTAACAGTCACAGGACGGTTCCGTATTTTACGGGACGGGTTGCAACCCTTGTTGACGTATTTGTGAGAAGACTTTCTCGGCTGTGAACTTAAATAACGGATTCTCATTACGAGACATCTTGCGCATCAACACCACTGCATTTGAACCAGACCTGGACTATGTGCCGCAGTCCAGATCTCAGTATCACATTAATGCAGACAAGTCATTTGTCATTTACAAAAAGTCTCTGAATAAATTTTGTTTTTGTTTTTTAAGATCAAAATAAGTCATAAATTCAGACAAGTTTTCAGTTTTCACTCCAGAATAATAAACTTTTAAAAATCTAATCAACATTTACTAATATGGCATATTTCAAATGAGCCCTGCACTTGTTGATATGATTATTACATGCTCATTTCTCTGTTATTTTATTTAGAAATTCTGTAAATATTGAACTGCCGTGGTGAGATATTTTTTATGTTTCAAATGTAATTTGCACACAAGAGTACAACTACTTCTGTTTAACCGTTAGAAAAAAGTTAGTGTTAAAAAAGTTAAGTGAATATTCAATTGCATATGATATTCATGTTTCAAATGAACCAAAAGACATGCTTAAGATCGCTGAAATTAAAATAAAAAAACAAATGTAAAACACAGAATGGCTTGCTGTTAAATATATTGCTGCTATATGTAAAAACGTCCGCCAAGGTCGGACCCCTACATTTTTAACACACCAAATCTGGCCCCCTTTGCAAAAAGTTTGTACACCCCTGATCTAGACATTTTCAAACACTGAGAACATCTCATTATTGTTTTCAAATGTTAGCAAACACGTCGTTTTGAGCCAACCACGAGAATCAACTCATTTAAAGCTAAAGCTCAGTTTCCCACAAACACAAAGACGTTAGCATAAATGTTTGGCTGTTGAACCGGATCGCTCAATGTCGCTATCAAGCTAATTCTCTACTAGCAGCTCCACAAATCTTTTTGATAAACATGAAATTACCAAGACACATGAAAACATACCTTTATCTTGACTTTTTTTCTGTTCTCCTCTTTCTTTTCTCAGTTCCTGAAGCATGAGTATTCTTTCGCGAGATTATTTTTGTTAGCTTAACTTCCACCGCAGCTTTGCACGGCAGCTCATACCTACCGCGGCCACCAGGTGGCGCCCAATAGCTATTTATTTATTTATTTATTATTTATTTATTTATTTATTCTCTCTCTCTCTAAACAATGATTTATGCATGACTAAGTATATATAATTGTAAAAAAAATCACAACTTTCTCACAACTTTACTATGAAATTGTGTGTTTTTGTTAACATAATCATATAGAAATTAAAAACAAAAAAAGAAAAAAATCAGTTCCCCTAGTGATGGTGTTTAACTTCAGTTTAGTCAATTAATATATCACAATAAGGCTGTCCAAAAGGCAATAAATATATTAAACCCTTAATGTTTTTACTAGTGTTCTCTGACAAGTAGCTCACATAATGAGCTCAGAAGTTCCACCTGGTGTTTGCTAATTGCTGCTGGCTAGTCTGAAGGAGCTGAATGGAGGAGTCACAGGGGAGGGCTGCTCTGATCTCTGAACTTTTAAACTGGAGCTCAGAGGAAGATCAGAAACTCTCCTGGGAAGGAAAAAAATACTATATAATCAATGATTAGTAGTAAACCTTCCAGTTCTGTTTCTAACTTTTGCTCCCAACAAAGACAGAGAGTCAAACACGGCTGCACACTCAGCTCTCCCTCACATTAATCTTTCAGTTTGAGGAGAGAAACTATAAATCACAAAAGCAGTTCTCATCTTTATGTGGACATTGGTTTTCTGTTTCACTGCAGTCAGCACTGAGCTTTACACCTTCACTGCATTTTCTCCTACAAATACAGAACATTTTATGTTTTCTGAAACTTCCTGCCTGAAGATATTTTGTTGCTAAATGTTATTTATTATAAAAAACAAACAGCTGCTTGATTCTTGATTACTAACAGAGCCATGTTAACAATAGTTTGTTAATTTTGTGAGTAATTCTTCGGCTAGCGGGAAGTCTGGCGGCAGAACAATTAAAGTTTGTTTTTCTAATTGTCCTGAATCTTCCTCACATTGAAGGGGAAAGCTTATTCACGTCTGCGGAAGACGCCTTGCCCTTATTGGTGTGAAGTCAGTGAACCATAAGTGGGCGCCAGCTGCTTCCTGCTGACATTTCATGGTGAGTCGTCCATCATTTCATCTGTATTTCACAGCTTAAAGGGACAGTAAAATCTAAAATTGACATTTTTATGTTATTCTTTCATCTAAAACAAACCTTGAGTGTTGATTTTATTCTTTCATGTATGTTTGAGAAATCCTTTAATCTCCATGGCAACCATACAGCTGTAAAACGCCTGAGTGGATCTAGGGATGACTTCCTGTAGGCAGAGCTTCAGACAGAGCAGGAGTTTCTTAAAGAGACAGAGGCCCAATTTCAAGATGTTAAATTACAAAGTAAAATCTCTTAAGTCGTATTTGATATATACAACATTTTTATTCAAATTCACATTCAATTCAGAAATAATTTATTGAGCCCAAAGGGAAAGGAAATGTAATAAATTATTAATTTAAATTCTTCAAAGAGATTTTGTAGATGGTGATGGCTGTTGGCAGGAAATGTCTCCTGTAGCAGTCTGTTTTACAGCAAATCTGAAGAAGCCTCTAACTGAAGACACCCTGTTTTCCCAATACAGTTTCATGAAGAAGATGGTCAGGGTTGTCCAAAACTTTCTTGAATCTAACAAATGAAGGCACCAGAGTAACTTGTGCTTTAAACTGATACTGCCCCTGCAAGAGTCAGAAACACACAAAATGTTAACATATCTAAGATTTTACATTTTAATTCACCCACCATTTTGCAAAAGTGAAGCATTACAGCTTTTCAGCCTCTATATGTTACTGAGAAGTTACTTACAGTTTAATTTTGTCTTATTTCAAGTATTTACACTAGAAGATGTAAATACTTGAAATAAGACAAAATACTTGGTAAGATTTAATGTTTTTGTAGTGTGGAAGTTTGCTTCTACACCTGCAGAAAGAGATGGAAAAAAACAAAGTAAGTAACCATAGCAATGGACAATAATAGCATATAACATTAACAACTATCAACTAATCAAGTGCAACTTAATGTATTATTAATGTCTGTTTCTGATTTTTCTAAATTCACCATTGTGGAAGTGATCTGAACACATAATTACAGTTATTTGAGGAACTGTTTCACTACTTTTATATAAAAACTTTAAGGAAAATCTCTAAAATCAACTAAATCCTGAACAAACCAACTGAAAAATATCTTTTTTTTTTCTTAAATGCTGAGGAGGAAAACCAGGTTTCAGGGAACATGAATTATGGATCTTCATTTGAAATTCAGTCTTTGACCTCATTGAGCTGCGTCCAGTTCTCTGAGCTGCATGCAGGGGAACTGAATAATAACCTGAATAAATATGAAACAGGTTATTGAGAAGCCGATCCCCCTGTTTAAAATGGGTTGAATCAACTTAATGTATTATTTATGAATAATACAATAAATCCTGCCTGAATGTAGAAGTATTACAGCAGCACATCCCCTTCGTTTAAGCACAAGTTAGCATTTTGCTGCACCAACTATCTGTAGAAAAAGTGAATTCTCAGTTTAAATTTGTACTTTGTTTACCCCAAATTTGTGGCAATTTGTTAAAAATCCCTTAAACAAAAACAATCAACAAACATTAAAAGTTCTGCACTAAAAACAGAAATAAAAGCATAGAAAACTAATAAATTCAATCTAAATAAATAATAGTAATAATAACAGCTAAGGATGCTTTTCCAAACACACAGTGACATTTAGGAGCCTAAACACCTGCCTGTTAGAAATGAAAGTCTTTTGTTCTTATCTCCTGAGGCATGTTGCGCTTATAAAAACAAAACATTGTGGGTGTTTTTTTAAACTGATTGTGTATTTATCTGGGCGGTTCAGTGACTGGTGACCTGCTTTCTCTGCCAGAATGGAAATCCAGCTGAATGAGGGACTAATTAGATCAGAGTGCATCTTAAACAGGGATTCTGGGTCACATTGGTCACAGTGGTAGGTGGACGCAACACCTCACTTTAACGCTTTACGTAACGTAACGTTATGCTTTACGTAGCGTAATAAAGAGAGGAGTAAATTTATGCCAAAAAAGAAAAATCTGAATATTTGAGATTAATCTCAGAAATCTTCTAGAAAAAAACAAAGAAATCTCTGAACTTGAAAAGTGAAATATTTGCTAAAGAATTTTCTTACATTTTGAGATTAATCTAAAAGAATTCATAGAAAAGATAAGGAAATAAAAAAATTGCAGGAAATTAACTCAGGAATTTTGAGATTAATCTCAAAATTTTCTAGACAAGAAAATTTCTGAGATTGAAAAGCCAAAAAAACATGCTAGAAAAATCTCAGAAATTTTTAGATAAATCTCAGAAATTTTCTAGAAAGAACATGGACATTTCTGAGTTTGAAAAGTTGAAAATTGTCTAGAAAAGAATTACATTTTGAAATTAATCTCAGAACTTTTTTTTAGAAACATCTGGAAATTTCTGAGTTTGCAAAATTGCCAATTTGTTTGAAAAAAATTCTTAAATTTTGACATTAACCTCAGATTGTTGAGAAATGCATCTTAATTTTGAGTTAGATTAAAAGAAAATTACAAAACTAATTTACTGCTTTTTTCTGTTAAGTCGACAAGAAAAAAAAAGAATCAGTCATCTTCTGATTTTCAGGAAATGTCCAACTTTCTGTAAAAACTGAGCAGCTAGCTCTTATTTTCCAGCTGTGATTAATATTTATTTTTCACCTGGAGATAAATCATTTTCATAATCAGGTGAGCTGCTGGTAATGGCCTCTGGGCAGCGTCTATTTATAGCAGAGGAGACCAGCGGAGCATGGAGGACGAGAAACAATGTTCCCTTGGAGACTCCACGGCTTTTGCCTCTTTCTCCTCATATCAGGGGGACGTGTGTGTGTGTGTGTGTGTGTGTGTGTGTGTGTGTGTGTGTGTGCGCGTTTGTTTGTAATACTTTGTGGGGACCATTTTCCTGACACATACTACGTTGTGGGGACCACTGCTCCTGTGGGGACCAAAGCCTGGTTCTCAAGAGGAAACGCTGTTTTTTGGTCAGGGGCCAGATTTAGGACTAAGGTGTGAATTGAGTTTTGGTTGGGGTTATGATTAGGTATGTAATGGTTAGGGTCAGGATAAGGTTAAGGTTTAGGCTGTAGAAATGAATGGAAGTCAATGGAAAGTCCCCACAAAGATAGCCACACAAACATGCATGTGTGTGTCTGCTTAGACACACGCCTCAGAGCCTAGATTTCCAGATAAAACTTGTTTTCCCTTTTCACGCTGTGTGGATGCATCCTTCCTCATGAGTATATTCGTAAACAAACTGATTCCTCTGCTGGGTAACTGTGGAAGAGACAGACCATAAATTCTTGGGCCGACATAGTAACCTCATTGTGGGACATGCAGTGACACGCACATGCGCGAGCACAGGCACACACACACACACTGATGCAGTTCATTAGTTGTGCAGCCGAGGGAGTCGAAGTGAGGAGTGAAAAGGTGACTTTGCAGATCTTTCAGAGAGCAGAGTTTCCTTCAGGTTGTTTCTGCCTTTATTTCCACATCTCCTGCATTTCTAACATCATTTTAGTCAAACATGAAATATCAGAAATATAATCCTAAAAGTTCAGTTTGAACTTAGATCCACGTTTTTCATCTAAAACCTGCAAAACCATCTGACATCTATGAGCTGCAAAAGTCAAATTTCCCCTGATTTATGTGAGAAAGAGACATAAATAATAAAAACATACTGCATGTCCACAAAACATTTGTGAAACATCCTTTTTTATCTTTTAATGTTTAAATCAGCAACTCGCTTCCACAAAGGAAAAACTACATCTTTCTTATTATTGAAAATGTAAATTATCTTTAAGTGTTGGTGTAACAATTCATATTTTCACCACAAAATCAGCAAAGAAAACAGTCAACACAAGATTTTACCATTAACTTAAGTCAGATTGTGTTGAAGAAACAATTTTTTATACTGAGTTAAGTAGGAGCATTATGTAAAAATAAATCAATAGATAAAACAAAATAGATTTTACCTGTAGATGTTATCCTGATGTAGCTTCAAAGTCCCATCCTTCACCAGATTCATCAAGTTTAATATCAAGTCATCAAATTTACATTACTGTGTATCAGAATGAATGAATGAATTAAAAGAGCAAAAACAAGCAAATAAATATAAAATAATAAGTGGATAGATTTGATGGCGGATTACATAGAATTTTTTTTTGCAAATTTAAAGAAAAACAGAAATTTTGAGATTAATGTCAGAAATAAAACATAACCAAAACAAAAACAACTTGGAAACTTTTTTGAAACTTTTGACTGTTTCAAAAGTCAAAAAATGTTCAACTGACTGAAAATTTCCAAAAATACAAAATTTTTGACTTTAAAAAAGTCTTTTTAGCTTTAAGGTTTTGTCTAGCGAATTATTGCTAGATCAGCAAATTTTTTGAGAAATAATTTTTTTTGACAAATCAAAAAATTCAACAAATTTTTTCAAATAATTTTTGAAAAAAATTCTCAAAAAAAATTCCAAGTTGTTTTTAAAATACATTTCTGAGATTAATTTGAAATTTCAGAGTTTTTTTTGCATAAATTCAATAATGTTTTGCAATGGCCCTAAATTACCACTGTAGATAGATGTAATTAACATATTAAGAGAAAAATAAATTCTTAAAAGCAATAAAAAAATTCACATATAAAAAGAAAACAAATAGAAAAAGTAGAATTAGAAAAACATAAAAGAAACAACTAAAACATCAGTAAATAAATCAGAAAAACAAAAAAATTAGTAAAAATAACCAAAACCTGAATCAATATTGATGCACCAAAAAATTATGAAACTGCATAAATTACAGCTCATAAACTATAATAAATAAATAAAATAAAAGTATCACTGCAGAGTTTCATCTCCATAATTTATTTCTCACATAGACAAAGTTAAATAACTGTGACATCACAAAAGTCGTCACCTTCTGTTTTAATGGCACAAACAACTTTATGCAAAAATAAAACCTAACATTTCACACAACTCATGCCAAAAAGCAGCAGCATTATTGTTGGGATCTGAATTTTTAATATTATTATTTATTTATTTATTGACAAATTGTAGGTAAAGGTTAAACTTGGGAAACTTTCCGCTTCCATAAAACTGTTTGAAAACTATTTTATTTAATTTTTATTGGCAAAGCATTGAACAATGTAAACAAATGAATAATTGAAACATCATCAACATGAATCAAATGGAACAAAAAAATCTCTGAGTGTAAAGAAAAACACCAAAAATATTAAATATTTTTAGGAAAAAACTTTTAATTTTTGTTTTCTTACTAATTTTGTAATCTTGACCTCTACTTTTGTGGTTTTACCGCCATGATTTCTGTTGGAGAGTTTATATATGTATATATATATATACACACACATATATTATGCAGTGGGATTTACTGCATTAAAGGAAGAAATGACATCTTATGTTTGAAATGTGAAGATCATTAATATGCTAACAGAATGATGTTAAAGAGACAATTTAAACAGATTGCAGAAAATATTATGGTATAATGAGTGAGGATGAGATTGTTTTAAGTATTGTCCCTTTCATTGCTCATTTTATTTTTGAGAAAAATCAGCCTTATACTCTTTGATATATTTGATTTCTATTTGTGATTAGTTATTTCTTAAAATAAAAACTTGTGAGGCACTGTCAAAGTAAAATAGATGGTTTAGTTTTTGTAAATGTTTTGCTTTAGAAATAAAATTCTGCATTTTCAGCCTTGAACTGAATCACTTTTTATTTTATCAGATAAAATTGTTATTTACTGTGACAGCAAGAAAATATATATCAATAACTGCATTTCCATATGATTGCGCAAATTGGAACTTTGAAAATAAATTTGCTTAACGGAAACACATCAATTCATGTCTTTTGATTAAAAGTTGTTGCGTTAGGATGAGTTGTTTTTTTGGTTGTATTGAAATTAGTTTATATCGCAAAACTGCACTTTTTTGCATCATTTGATCAACAGGATGCTACTACTGGTGGAAACGACAAAGAAGATGACAACAGGAAGTGGTAGCATGATGGTTTTTTTTACTTTTTATTGTGTGAACAAACTTATTCATGTGATTTTTAATAGAAATTTTAATTTAATGGAAACACAACAAATGTAAAATTGTGTTTTTTCGATAACAGCATAAAAATTTTTGTAATGCAGCTAGTGTATTAGCTTAAAAGTAATGCACTTTATGAAAAGCTGAGAGCCGATCAGATTATAGAAATTAATCACATTCACTTAGTTTTATGCAAACTATTTTATAGCCAGTCAGTTGGCTGTTTTTTTTTATTTTAAAAGTCTCTAGGTGTGTTTAGTTGAAAACTACTAGAAATCCTGTTGCATGCAATCAATTGGATGCATCAACTAAAAGCAAAGAAACTCAGATTACAGACCCAAGAGAAGCATGATTTTATCACTTTGTGGTAAACATGCTGCTGCTGCGTTTGTGTGATTTAGGTCCCTGTATCCTCTCGGATTAAAAATCAGTTAATGCAAATCAGGTTATTTAACTAAATTATGATCCATACAAAAGTGCAGCCTCTCTAAATCCTTTTTGAATCTGAGGTACTTTATCAGGATTTTTTTATTTTTTTAAAATAATGTAACAATGAGGACGATTTCAAAATTATTACAAATTAATCAGTTTGCAAAAGTTGTGCAGCAAAGTAATTCACAGAGGTGCAAAAGATGATCTCTTTTGATATTTTGGTTTAATACTTACAGGTGTGTTGTAAGTATCATAACGTTTTTTTGACCACGTGAGAAAAATAAAAAAATCAGTAAATGAATTAACATTTTGGTCCACTCTGCTATAAAATCCACAGGATGAACTTCTAATTTCCCTTCATGTTTCTAACTTTAACTTTGCCAACCATGTTCTGGTCTCCCTGCACATTCAGGCTAAAGATAAAATCGTTAAACAGGCTGCGATGTTAATGGCAGACATGTCAAAAATATTGATTTCAACTTGGAAAACTAGCAGCCTGGGCACCAAAATGTCATGGCGGATTAGAAAGTGATATCCCTAAAACTCGGCTTGCAAACTGAATTTAAAAAATAAAAAAATCAAAGTCAGTCTGGTTGAAGAAGCAAAAACCCACTTAATGTCGAACATGAGCCGTCGTCTGCTGCCGCTTCCAGGTCCGATTCCGGCAACGCTTTATTGTGAAGGGTCTGCAGAAGACTGACATAATAACTGTAATAAACATGAAGGTGTTTTCATGATTGTGCAAGACTGGTGTTATGAAAATGAGGATTTTTAATGCAAAACATGCATTAAAAGTAAATTAAAAGTGTAAACTTTGCATTATTTGGAAAGTAATGACAGTTTTAATGCAATCTTGCAAGTTTTAATGCAATCTTGCATTAAAAGTATTATCCTTGCATTATTCAGTAAATAATGACATTTTAAAGAAAGGTTTCACCAAAAGTTGAATTAAATGTGCATTAAAAAGAGTTAACTTTGTACTATTTGAAAAATAATGACACTTTTATAGCAAATTTACATTAAAACCTGCATAAAAAGTCCAGTAAAAATCTCAGCTTTGCAATATGCAATATAAATAATTGCACTTTTAAGGCAAAAACTTGCATTAAAAGTTAGGGTTGGGGTTGTCAACTTGCATTAAAATTCAATTTAAAGTGTCAACTTTTCATTCTTTGGGAAATAATGAAAATTTTAATGCAAAGTTGAATTACAACTTGCATTAAAAGTGTCATATTTGCATTATTCAGAAAATAACACTTTTAAAGCAAAGTTTTACTAAAAGTTGAATTAAAAGTCAATTAAAAGTATGAACTTTGCATTATTTGGTAAATAAAGACACTTTTAAAGAAAATTAGCATTTAAAGTTGCATTTAGTGTCATTACTGCCTGACACTTCATGACAACAGTCATAAATATTTAGACTCCTTCATGTTCATGTCAGTCTTATGAACACTCCTTCAAATAAAGTGCTACCCAGATTTCCTGCTATGCTAGCAGGCTAGCAGCAGCTGTTTCAGGTGTTGAACGCTGTTTCTTTAGTTCTCATGAATCTCATTTTGGCGTTTCAGTGGAAGCATGGTCGCCTCCTGTCAACCACCACTGAACATATCTGACTTCGCCCTGGTCGTTGTGGGAGAAATCGCGCCCTCGACTCGTGGCGATCCTCCGCTTCGTAGCGCCGGATGGTTTGAATCGGTTTGCCGTTTCCCACAATTCACTTTTTAACCGCAAGGATGGTCATCTGCAGACATTCCTCCTTCATGGCTAGCAGCTCAGTCTTGTAGCTGCTCGGCTTCCCGCCATCGACGTACACGCACGATGACTTCTTCGTCGAAAGAGGCGTCTCCATGGTGACGGAGCCAGCATTGAGAATGTCGGCATGCGAAGGCGAGGACGAGGGGCGCCTCTGGCATGCCGAGGACATTATGGCGTAAAGGGCGCGGCTAACGTCGTTCCTGGCACCCTCATTGACGAAGCAGTACAAAATGGGGTCGGCTACACAGTTCAGGCTAGTTAGCGCTAGCGCTACATGGTACGCAGCAAACAGCGTCTCCTCTGAGCTGCAATCGCATGGCTTCTTCAGAAACATGACGCTGCGCACCAAGAGCAGCATGTGGTACGGTCCGAAGCACAGCAGGACGATGAGAATTAAACTCAAGGCCAGCCGCTGGATTTTGGCTTTCTCCTGGCGCTCCGTGGAGACGTTGCATCGCACCGCGGCTAGTATCCCTCTGTAGGCGACCAGCATGGCTGTCCATGGCGTCAGGAAACCAAGGAAAGTCCTGTAGAGGTTCATTCCTGCCACCCAGTCCTGCATCGGGTACTTCTCGAAGCAGAAGGTGTGGTTGAAGCGGTCCTGGAAGAGTTCGTCGTGGAAGAGAGGAGCGGAGTTGGCGATAATCTCAATGATCCAGACGATGGCACTGACGCAAACGGCTGCAGGAAGTCAAGAAGGGGAATTAGACTTCCAGCTCTCCACCATGATTTACCCTGTTTACCATCTTTATTCAATGCATCATTTCAAAAACACTGCAAATCCTGTTTTATGTCCATTACGAAAATGATGAAGGTGTATGACAACTTTACAAATTTATAGTTCTAGATGCTTAAGTTTTTTGTTGATACTTAAGAATCAGTTTATTTTACAGGATTATGCACCACAACACATTTGACTTCCACATTTCACTTTTTTCAATGTACATTTTAAATATCAACATATCAATAAAATAAAGTAGTAAAAAAAGTTTCTTTCTTACATATATATCTTTTAAAAAACCTAGAAGACAAGGTTGGATTTGTTCAACACGTTAGAATCACACACAACTATTTATGAAGTGTAAAGCAGTGAGAGTTCTAGTGGAGCCAGAAAAAAACCAAATCATCCTGCTACCACTTCCTGTCGTCTTCTTTGGTGTTTCCACCAGTAGTAATCCGGCTGTTGATCATGTCACTCGTGAATTAAAGTGTTTCCATTGCAGTTTTGTGAAATGCATCTATTTAGACATAGCTAAAAACCGCAAATCCTAATGCAAAAACTTTTTATTGAAAATCTGGAGTTTTTTCAAAATTGGCATTTTTTTGATTAAACTAATTAATTTTGTCATTTTAATTTGTGCAATTAAGTTAAGAGAAACACAGCTAATAACAAGGTTCTGATATTATGAACACAAAGAAGTATTATTCCAGAAGTTTTGTGGTTCATTTAGATGCAGTTTCACCAATCTACAGGTGAACTTTAACATTTTACTTGTTAACTGACGTCTTGAGTCTGAGATTGAGCTCTTGTTGTTTTCTCTATGCGTTGCATGTCAGTTTACTTGTCGTAAGACTGAAAAATGTTATTTGCTGCTGTATTTTCTTATTGTCTTTGTGTTAATACACAACACTAAGATCCAATAACAATTTTCTACACTGTAAACCTTTTTTCTTAAACCTTAGGAAAGCAAGCTTGTGCTTTTCTTTTTTCTTTTCAAGCAAGGTTTCTATTTTGGTTTCATCTTTGTTGATATATACGGACAGAGTGGAATCTCTTGTTTGCCTTGTACACAGAACAGAGATTATTGGCAACGTTCTGACTTTAAGAGCGGGAACAGGTATTTATTTTTCTGGAAATATTGTTTAAACAAGTTTTTCTCTTTGTTTGTTTGTGTTTCAGCTGCGCAATCCAAAACAGAGGTGTGTTGTTATCAGATGCGGCTGTAACTCCTCCCACTGAAGAAGAGTCAACCAACACTGTAAAAACACAAAATCTTACCAAGTATTTCTGATCTAGTTTGTAGTGCAAATATCGTCGTATTCTTGAAATCAGACAAAACCAACTTACAAGTAACTTCTCTGCAGGAAATGTGAGCTTATTTTAAGTCAATAATTCCTTATTAATGAAAAGGTTTTAGTTCTGCTGCTAGAATGTTCCACTGAGCCGTTACCTAGCAACCCCAGCCAAGCCCAGCCCGTTACCTAGCAACCCAGTTCTAGTTCCACTGGCAGATTATTTCACTAACATGGGAGAAACTGAGATAAACTTAAATAATTCCTTCATTAACATGCTAGGCGACTTAAAATCATATCCTATATGTTATATCAACTAACTGCTGCTTTCCCTGGTTTAGTTCTGGTCCACTGAACAATAACTAAGCAGAACTCCGATAACCTCAGCGGTTTACATGGTTCATATCTGACCAGCAACTCAGAAATCGTCATTCTGTGCTTTATAGAGCATCTAAGAGATCTAAAATTTTACCATTTTAAAATGTTAATCGAGGACGAGTATTTTGCGATCACTTTTTCTGTTGTTGATTGGTTTCCCTGCCAGCAGCATTTTGAGCTAACTTAATAAAATAAAAGTATGGGCTTGTTTTTTTGTTGTTTTTTTTTCTGTTCTGCATTGACAAGAAGCCATTTAGTCTGGCAATGTTTCATACTTCTGCTAATATGGTAGTAGAGATAATTTTCTGATTTAGCACTTTTGCTGACCCTGTGTACTTTTCTTAAGACATAGTAGGAGATCCTGTAAAAGTTGAATAAAAGTAGCACAAAATGGCACCTTGAGGAACCCCACTTGTTTACTCATATTTACAATTTCGAAATCACTGAAAGTTGTCATTTCTTGTCTTAAAAATAAATTCTTCTATCCACAATGTAACAGCCTAATTTTCCCTCAGTCGTCTTGTGAAAATCCTACCTGTCTTGATTCGCCGGACCTTAACGAAGCGCAGCGGATACGCCACAGCCAGGTACCGGTCCAGTGATATGCAGCACAGGAAGGCAATGCTGACGTAGATGTTTGTGTAGAAGATGAAGCCGAACAGTTTGCAGCTCTCCTGTCCATGGATCCAGTCGTCGTGCTGCAGGAAGTAGTCGATCCACAGAGGAAGAGTGATAATGTAGAGGAGGTCAGCCACCGACAGGTTGATCAGGTAAATGCCGAGTTCGTTACGCTGACGTACCTGAAGGAAAGGGAGGGAAGAGTACCAGAAACTGAACTCAGGTAAGATTAGCACTACTTCAACATGCTTTACCCAAGTAAGAGTAAAAAGTAGCAAGAAATTACTGCCGTAAAAAGTATTTGGTAAAATGTCGATTCAAGAACTGAGTAACTGATCAAATTATCAGTCATTTAATATTTAAATATTACATCATCAGACGGGCCAAAATATAAAGTTAAGTGGAAATTTTACTCCAGTAAGAGTAGAGATATTTCATAATAAAATTACTCAAAGTTCAGTGCAGTAAAAGTACATTTACTTGGGTAACTTTTTTTAAATGTACTTTTAGGAGTATTTTTGCTATGCTGTACTTTTTACTTTTACTTGAGTAATTTTATTATAACTCAGAAGTAGCTTTTCATCAAGATATAAAAGCTTGTTTAAAGTCAATAAATCCTTCATAGTGATGAAAAGCTGCGCCGTTACCTAGCAACCCAAGCCAAGCCCAACCCGTAACCTAGCAACCCAAGCCAAGCCCAACCCGTAACCTAGCAACCTGATTCTAATTCCTCTGGCTGATTATTTCACTTATAACAAGACATTTTCCCCAAGAAATTATTTTACTTAATCAGTTTATTTTAATAAATAACTTTAGAAACTTTAACAGAAACTGCAGGTCTGTTTGTTTTTCATTCAGTGGGTAGAAAATCCAGAAATTTTACTCAAATAAGAGTAAAAATACTTCATAATAAAATTACTCAAACTACAGCGTAGTAAAAATGTAACTAGTTACCACCCAACTCTGAATGGTTTTATTCTTTAAAGCACTTTGAACTGCCATGTTATTGAAATGAGCCATACAAATAAACTTGATTGATCAAAACATCCAAACCTAATCAGTATTTTTTCCTGAGCGTTGCATTGTTCGGTCTCAGGCAGCCGTCTTAAATGTTTTCCTCTTGTCTTTTCTCTGCAGACTGATGGACATTAAATTGTTTTGAAAAGTCTTTACAGCATTTGGCCAGATTGATTGGCAGCAACAGTTCCTTTTCCACAGCCATCGCGGATGTCCGTCATCATTAAATCATTGCTGTTGCAGTTCGTATGAAGTGTTTTCTCCAGGCACTGAGAGTTTCTGCTTTCACTTCAATCTGTGGGAGATTAATTCAGTTATCTAGAATAAAGGCTGCATGTTTCTGTCACATGTAACCAAGTAAGTAAGCGTATTTGTGTCGTCAACAATCAGCTTCAAATTTATCCCAGATGCTGAAATTGAAGACAAACAACAATTTGAATGAATGAAAAGTCAATAAGAGTCGTTCCAGCTGCTGCCAAAGCAAACGGACAGTCTGTGGGAAATAAGACTCTGGATATGTTTGATGCCGTATGGGAAAATATCCCGGGGCCGCTGATCGGATCTAACAGGCGGTGTCAGACGTGTGAGTCTGAGGTTCAGTGTAGCTGAACGGCAGCGATGCGTTTAGCTGGTCTATTTCTGAACTGCTTACTGTTTTTACTGCTAACTTCCTGTTGGGCTGCTGATGCCCGTCTGTCAGAGGCGGGCAGACTAACCAAAAACCAAACTCAAGTAAGAGTAGCACTACTCCAACATATTTTTATTCAAGTAAAAGGAAAAAGGTATTTGGTAAAAAGTCTACTCAAGTACCGAGTAACTGGTCGAATTATCAATCATTTACTATTTAAAAATTACATCTTCAGATGGAAAAAAAAATACGGGGTAAAGTGAAATGACAATTCATATAAGGAACAAAAAATAAAGAAAATGTTTCCCTTATGAAACTTTAACAAACTGCAGGTGTCCGTCTGGTGAATTTTTGGTTTTCATTCAGTGGGTAGAAAATCAAGAAATTTTACATTTACTTGAGTAACATTTTTGAAAACATGGACTTTTAGGAGTATTTTACTACTCTGTACTTTGAGTAATTTTATTATTCCTCACAAGTAACTTTTCAGCAAAATGCTGGAGTTTGTTTTAAGTCAATAATTCCTTCATATTGATGAAAAATTCCGCTGGCACCGTTACCTAGCAACGCCAGCCAAGACCAACCGGTAACCTAGCAACCGAGTTCCAGTTCCAGAGGAACTCGCCTTTCACTTCTAACAGGAAATGCTTCCCAAGGAATTATTTACCTAAAACAAGCTCCTATAGCTTTCTGAAAAATTACTTGAGTTAATTTTCTCTTATTTCAAGTGAACTAAGTTCCCTGCAGTAGAAACTAAACCAGAATTACTTGGTAATATTTAGTGTTTTTGCAGTGTTTTGCCTGTTTTGTCCTCACCTGCATGTACGCGGCCCACAGAGCCATGCAGTTGGTCGGCAGCCCCAGAACGATGACTATGATGTAGAGAGTGGGCTGGAAGAACTGGTCCACCTTACTGTCCACATTACAGAAGGTGATGTTGCACATTGTCCTGTGTGGAGCTCTGTTTGCTGAGCTCATTTGGGTTCAGCTCTGTTCCCTCTGTGTTTTCACCCGGTTCCAGCTCCGGCGGCCCCACAGCGGCATGCCGACTCCGGTTTCCCGCCCAGCTCCCAAACTGCAGCTAAACCAGGAGAACCGGAAGTAAGCGGAAGCAGAACATCCGAGGAAAATCATGACTCCTCTGGTGTGAAAGGCCCGCGCCCGGAAGGCCTTCGCCTGTCATGATCCTCCCCCAGGACTCAGAAGTAAGAGCAGAGAAGAAGGAAGATGAAAGCTGCCTTATCGACACGGAGCTGGGCGTCCTTTGCAGGGACCAGACCTCATCAATCTTTTAGATATGGGAGGTTTGCCAGGTTCTGCTGTAACGTCGGTGTGCGTTTGGTCCCGATGACACATGAAACTCCAGAGGGAGGGTCGTTATCAAAAGACGGGGATGATTTTACAGACCATCAGCATTCTGACCCCGACACGCCATCCGCTCACCCGGGAACAAACCTGCAACAGAGACGAGGGAGAGTTACTCCACACACCAAACGTCTGGCTTAAAATGACAGAAACACGAGATGAAATGATGGATGAGGAGTTTAAGGTCTTGAATTTCTGCATGAAAAAGTTTAGTTTCATTTTTTGTAAAAACTTTTCCAAAAAAAAAATCAATAATTTGATCAACAACCAACAAGATATTATAGATGAACCGATGTATGATATATATCGTATGTCGATATATTGATATTAATATTTCTGTTATGGCTGATAACTAATTTCACTAACATTTTGGAAAAAACCAGGACCAAATAAAAATAAATATTGGTTATTCATAAATTATGGGAGCGATACAAATATGTTAAAAAAATAACTAATTTCAGCCGATATATTTGGATTTCTATAATTAATTAAAGATAAGTTTTAGGCCTGTCAAAATAAGCATTATATCAATCAATCACATTGACAAAATAAAGTCAATGATTTCCATTTTCATGATTTATTATTTATCTCTTTTCAACCAACAACCAGATTATAAACATCTTCAGTTTGTCGTTTTGGTCTCAAGCAGCATTTTGCTTCCAGTGACTCAATAATTCATTTTATTTGTCGTTTTGTTTTTTTTATCATGTCTTCCAGTGTTAAATGTTCAGGAATTACTAACTGAGCTTTGAGAATGTGTTCATGCTTTATTACTATTATATTACTTGGAAATCGTTTTAAAACAACAATACTATCATTTACCACAATAACTTCTGGAACAATTTATCATCCAGAAAAATGTATTATTGTGACAGGCCTTCACTGTAAATATGAGCTTGGTAGCTGCAAACCTTGAGGATTGGGCTGTTATGTAACTGAATGTATGGAGGGAAGAGGAGAGAGAGGAAGAGCGAGTAAAGATCGGTTCTCCGTTTCTCCTCTGAGTCTCCAGTCCTTCACCTTGAACCCAGCAGCTGTTCGTACTGAATTACTCCCATGGCTCGGCGCTCTCTGGGATGTTCGGTGATGAAGGATAAGCTATGCAGGTGGACAAACCGAGAAAAAGGTGAAATTTGTCTCTGCAGCTTCTGGATCTGCAGGACGGATTCACCAATCAGAGCCAAGAGGGATAATCTGGACATAAAAGAGTCGTTTACACATCCAGATTTACTGTTTTCATTAAATAAAGAAAGAAAACATATTGATTCCATTTAGTCTTTTTAACATTTATCACAGGTGAGTAGAGCATCCAAAAATTTACTCAACTAAGAATAGAAGTACTTCAGCATAATTTTACTCAAGTACCGAGTAACAGATTAAACTATTAACATTTAAAAATTACATCATCAGACGGCGCAAAATATAAAGTTAAGTGGAAATTTTGGCATTTTAAGGACCAAAATGACAATAATTCTAAGTAACAAAAAGAAAAAGGAAAATTGTTTCCAAATCAGTTTCTATCAATAAACGACTAACAGAAACTGCAGGTGTGTTTTTCTGTCTGCTGGATTTTTGATTAAAACATGTTTGATTTTTCATTCAGTGGGAAGAAAATCCAGAAATTTTACTGAAGAGCAGAAATACTTCATCATAAAATTACTCAAAGTCCAGTGTAGTAAAAATACTCCTAAAAGTAAATCTTTTCCTAAAACAAATACTCAAGTAAATGTTTCAATCTGAATCTGGAACTTTATTTTCAATTTTAAGGATGTATTTCCTTAAAACAAGCTCTGTATCCTGCTGAATAATTTCTAGAAATGTTGTCTTATTTTAAGTGTACACAGATATTGGTAGTAGAAACTAAACCTTGGTAAAATTTGGTGTTTTTGTCCTGTTCTCTTTAATCTGCAGCGTTTTTAGAGTTGTTGGTTAACAGTTTTCTGTTTTCTCCTCTTAAATGTGAAGCAGCACTCCTTTCATAATGAAAATGTGATTTGTAGTGAATCCAATACTGGGGAAAAATGCCATTTATGTTTATTATTTTTAGCTATTTGTATTTTGCGTTCAGTCCTGGAGCAGACCAGAGTGTTTCTTGCTAAATGGCTGCAGTGTTGGGTAAATAGCCAAGCAGCAGCAGTTTCCAACGAAGTGCTCCGACTCGCTGAGTCAGCGTTTATTTCCTGGGTGTAAGTCCAGGCTGAGCCCTCTGAGACGTCTGTCACCAAAACAGAGAGAGGAAAACAGCTTGAGAGGCCAGAAAAAGACGTTTGCTGGTGTGAAACGCAGAGCCGCCGCCGCAGACACCAAAGCAGGTCGGCTACGTTACGACGAGGTTCAACAGCAACCTTGACGTCAAACGTCTTTGTTGAGGAAACAACCAGTTTGATAAGAGGAAAGTTTTAGTAAGCAAGGGAAAAAAAATCTGTTTTCAAAGTTTAAAATGAAACCAAATTATTTTGTTTGTTTTTTGATGCTTTGGAAACATAAAAATAATATTTTTAGCTTATGATTTTCTTTCAGTCAACCTTAAAGATCTACAGCTGCATGAAAAAAACAAGATATTCGTCAGACATTTTGATTACTAAAATATTAAATCCTCATCAACTTGTTGTTTATTCTCATCTTAAAGACGTGGCGTAAACTTTTGGATAAAAAATGCTTGATTAGTTAATCTATTTAAGTTGAGCATAAAAGTGAACCATTTAAAAGTTCTGGATGAATTGGATTGTAAACGTTCAAAACGAAAGAAAACATTCAGAACATAAATAAACTCTGACCTCATGACTCCATGTTGTTTCAGTTCAATACTGTTTGGTCTTGACCAAATATTCACATATAGCTTATAATGTCAAGATGTTATGTACAACTAAATAAAAAAAGTTATTTTAGGTTTGCAACACTGGCATAAAGTAACTTCATTTGTTTTTATGTTTTGGAGAAATTGATTCTTTTGAGGCAACTGGTTTGCTTAGATTTAACTAAATACAACATATTTATCGAGTAGCAAGCAAATAAAATAAATAAAATTTGGATTTTGAAATGCAGAGTGATATTTAAGTGTGCCAAATTATTTCCAGTATTTGAAAGAAACACCCAGCTGATAAACCTTTAATGTACAGAAAACAAGTTTTTTATCTTATATTTCCCCAAGAGTGGAGAGAAATATAAAATATTTGTTATCTTATAGTTATTTGTGTAACTATAACATTGTTTTTCCACATGTAAAGCCTTTTAGCTTGAATTACTCATTGTTATTCTACTTTTAGGACGCTAACTTGGTGCTTTTGGCGCCTTCTTGTGGTGCAGCAGCAACTTAACTTGCACATACCTTGGACCAGCCCTGCGTCCGATAAATTATCCATACACGGTTCTCATGTGACGTCACAGTTTGATGAACCTTGTAACTGACGGCCATCTTGGTATGCAGTTGCTATGACAACAAACAAGCTAGCTTAGAAACCAGCTCTCACCTCGTTCCTAACTTATGACCAGTTTAAAGACATTACAACTATTACTCAATTACAGTTTTTGTAGCTTTAGCCACTCACAAGCAGCTAAGCTAGCTTCCTCTTTGGTTACCTAGCAACAACCTGTTGAGTTTCATGTCTTACCAAAAGGCCTCAGAGCTGCATAAAGTGGCACCAAGAGTGATGAAGCGCAGCTGAGGTGTTTTCTGTTTGGAGCAGCTGGTTGTGTGTAAATGATCTGATCAGGAACAGAGGCAACCCGCCGATTAGCCACAGCTCGGCTGTTTTCCTTTTTCACATGTTTATGACTTTCTGTTGTTTTCGGGCTTTTCTTTAATCTGCCAGGTCAGATCACAAGTCAAAACAAGATAATAATAGACCTGCGGGAGCTCTGCTGATTGCAGTAATCACTGCCTGCTGCTTTTGGAAACAACTGATACATGTAACCTTTAACTATAATGAGACAGACGGCCAACATGGGCGAATATACCATATAATAACCGTAATGACGCTCAGCCTTAATATCCAGCAAACAAGTCTGTTTTTACAGCGCATGGTGGGGGAATATGCTGCACCTGTTCTTGGATACGACATCAGCAAATTTCTCTGTGACTTAAAAACAGCTGGATTACTGTAGCTACTAATGTTATAAGGTCAAAGGTGAAAATGAAACGGGAAGAAGTGGAAGAAACATAAAACCACTGCAGATGTTAGAAAACAAAGAAAATCTTTCCTCCACTTGATATAGACATATATAAAAGTTTATTAGAAGTTGCTTTGGGATCAATTTGAAGTTTCATTTGAAAATAAAAGACAAAATAAAAGGAGAAAAGCGAGTGAAAGGTTTAAAAAGAATAAGAATAGAGGAGAAAAGAGAAAAACCTTTAGTGTTATTGTTGCTGCTGCTCTTTAACCAGATAATTAATATGGCACAATAACTATAAGGAATTATCCTCCATGCCAACAAACCCATAATTGTTGATGTTTCCCTGTAAAGTAGCACACAGCCTGTTTCTGCTGGGTTTTGTCTGCTTGGTTCAGAGACGTGGACACCAAACTTCACGACTGAAACAAGATGTTGGCTTTAAAGTAAAAATCTAAAACTTTTTCACATTTCACTACATTTAACAGACAAACTCAGGAAACTCTTTAAAATGTTTCCTGGCCCAGAATATGTAACAGTTTAACAAACAGGAACAGTTCTGGCTTTTGAAACAACAGAAAAAATTATTCCCAGTATTTAATCTTCATATGAAAATTGAGCCGATGGAGGAACTTGACTTTGTTTGCTTTGACCTTCTGTAGTTTTGATCGTTGTTCTGTGAGAACAGAAACACCTCAGGCTGCGAAGGGAGACGACAAACACAAGAGGAGAACAATACGGAAACCTGAGGCTCGGCTAACGGGTCAGGGGAAAGCAGCGGACGTTTCGGTTCCTCTGGGCCGCGTTGATCAGTAAACGCTCCCAAAGCTTTTACATGACACACAAAAAAGGTTTTTAAAGATCAAAAAACAGCAAATGGATTTCTGGAGGTTATGTTTTCAAGAAACAAGAAAAACCCAGCAAAGACCAGAGAGATGAATTACTGAAAGAAACATTTTGGAAACGATGTGCCATCATAGTGAATGGCGACCATAATGCCACGGCGCATGAGGGTCAGAAAAGACAAAATTTCCTCCCCAAAAATTAAGAATTAATCTGAGAAATTATCTAGAAAAACCCAGAAATTTCAGAGTTTGAAAAGTTTAAATTTTCCCAGAAAAGACAAAAAAAATATAGATGAATCTCAGACGTTTTCTAGAAAAAAACTGAATTTTTCAGAGTTTAAAATTTTCAAATTCAGAAATTTCCTACAAAATTTCTGACACTAACTTCAACATTTCTGGATTCTTTGGCAGAAACCTACTCCTCCATTTTCTATCAGCAGTAACTCTAATGTGTTGTACATAGCTCTTTTGTAAAAATGCTGAACATTTTTAGCTTAATCTCAGAAATTTTCTGGAAAATACTTGGAAATTTCTGAATTTTAACAGTAAGCAAATTTTCAACTTCTGAAATTCAAAAATTTGCCTGTTTTATCAAGACAATTTCTTAGATTGAGCTCAAAATTTCTTGCAAATCTTCGACTTAAGGAGCCAAAAAATGTTCTTATTTTTCTAGAAAATTTCTTAGACTAACCTCTAAATTTCTGTTTTCTGTTGGAAATTTTCTCTTTTTTCCATCTGTAATGGCTCCACTGCGCCGTCGTTCTCGTCAAATTCATTTCCCCAAAAGCGCCGCATACATAAACGTTCCCAAACATAACGGACTTTGTGTTAACATAAAGTCCTGTTTGCTAATGCTGAGATAGTGACCTAAAGTCTAACACTTTGTGTGTGTGTGTGTGTGTACACACACACACAGGGTCATTTCCCTGCTCTTAATTGGCTAAAGACATAAAACCAACAAAGCCAAGTAATCTGGCACGGAGTGCACGCTGGTGGAAGACATTGTTTACATCTTTGGACAATTACAGTTGAGTGGATGCTGCCGTCTCCAGGGACGTCAGAGGAATGTAACACTTAACATCAGCACAGCTGTTTTCCCAATCAAAAACATTTCATCTCGGTTGCAGAACGGTTCGGATTATTCTCCTTTTTCTTCGCACTTTGCATCCTCCGAAGAATGATCGGGCGATTTCAGGGCGATTACTTTGGCACGTCTTGTCAAACGTCTCCGATTCGCTGGTGATTCCCATGTCCAACACCTCACCCTCTGAACTTTCATGAGGCTGTTTTCATATTTTTAATATTTTAATCTGATGAGATCTGGAGGAAACCACTTCCTGAAACGAATGAATCGAAACAGAGGTCATTGACTTTGACCTTGACATGCTCTGTACACCAGAGACCCAGACGCTGCAACGTTCCCACCGCTGCGCCTGTTTACCCTGAAACAGCCCACACTTCAGACAAGCTGAGGACACTTTCATTAAAAGTCATCTCAAACACATTTGTTTTATTCAGAAGATTAACAGCCTTGGAGATAAACGACCTTCTGGGGAGAAAATGTCGGATTTGAAGCGTTTCAGTAAATGATCCCTGTCCGTTTGGACCGCTGGAAATAATTGTCCGTCATGCAGAGTTTATGTCGCTCTGCACGATTCTCTGAAATTAACTTTGTATTCTACAAAACATCAACAGAAGAAAACCCACCAAGACCTTCAGGAAGTTCAAAGAAGTTCAAAAAATTTACACTGAAGTAAAAATACTTCAATATATTTTACTCAAGTAAAAGTAAAAAAGTATTTGGTAGGACGTATACTCCAGTTCTGAGTTACTGATCAAATTATCAATTATTTAATATTTAAAATTAACGTCAGACAGAGCAAAATTTAAAGTCGAGTGGAAATTTAGGTATTTTAAGAACAAAAATCACAATAATTCATATAACAAAAATAAAGATAATTTTTCCAAATCAGTTTCTTTCAATAAAAACTGATGAAACTTTAACAGAAATTGCAGGTGTGAGTCTGAGTCTGGTGAGTTTTTGATTGAATCTTGTTTTTCATTCAGTGGATAGAAAATCAAGAGTTTTACTCCAGTAAGAGATACTTTATAAAAAAATTATCAAAGTATTTAAAAGGAGTAATAGTATTCCTAAAAGTAAACTGTTTCCAAAAAGTTACTGAAGTAAAAGTAACTAGTTGCTACCCAACTCTGGCTCCATCCACTCAGGCCATCACTGGCTGCGTTTCCATCAAACATAAATCTGTGCAAACTGAAAGTACAGAAATAAATTTGCATCTCAATTCTGAAAAAAACTAAAGTTTTTTGTTAAAAACTTTTGGCGTTAGGATGAGGTGATTGCGCAGCCAATGGAAATGCGTCACATGACCAATAAACGAATGTTACTACTGGCAGAAACGACAAAGAAGACGACAGGATTTGCATGATTAAGCAGATTTATTCTGAAAATGTCAATGCAACGCAGCTGCTGACAGTATTCTGGATTGTTGTGTTCAGAGCAGCCATGTGTTGGGCTCACAAACTGCACCATGTCTGGATTATCCACAGGTGTCCTCAACAAAAAGAGGTTTGGGTGAGAAAGAACAACCTCTCCCTGCAGACGTTAAACAGTCTCTTAGTGAAAAATCACACCGGAACAAATCCAAAACAAAATGATTAGGATGCTTTATGGTTAAAGATATGCAGCCTTGTCCTGTGGTAGAGGATTCCAACACTTTGTCAAGAATTCAAGTCATCTCTTAGACTTCATCAACATGTTTTCCTGGACCTATGCTTCCATGAACAGGTCAGAATAGATCCCTGGTCCAAACAAAACATGTTAATCACATTTTTTGCTCAAAATCATTCTTAGATAAAGAGATTTCTGCCTTTTCTCAGCTCCTTTCAGGGCGTCTGTCACTTTGAATCCAAATAAGCTGCTGCTGGCCTTTTCACCTTAAAGTGGCTGCAAACAGATGACCAATTATATAACCGTACAGCTTTGAAAAGCAGAAGTGGAGCCTCCTGCACAAACAACAAGAATGCAGCAAGTGGTTTCTGGATGATAAGTCAACAAAACACTGGTCTTTACCAGCAGCACATAAAACCAGCTGAACAAACCTGCTGGAACTCAGCGTGGGTTGCAAGGTAACAGACTGGGCTGGGCTGTGGTTGCTAGGTAACGGGCAGCTCCTGCTGATTTATGACGTTACATTCAGATGGTTTTTGAAACAACTTGTTTTCCAGACACCAAACATTATTAACTTATTGCTAAAAACAAGCAGCAGAAACCCAAATGGAAGCTTAAGTGTTCATGTACAATAATCCAACAAATGGAGACAAATCTATTAGAATCCAAAAATCCAGCAGATTTTAGGATTCTCCACCCGCCTCGGCTGCTGAAGTTCAGTATGAAAGTACTGAACTTTTCCTGGTGTTGTGTCAATGCCAGATGTGGACAGAGGACCCGAAAACTGTACTAAAGTAACAGCAGCACTACTTCAACATATTTGTAGGCAACTAAAAGTAAAAAGTAACTGTCCAAGAGTAGAGATACTTCATAATAAAATTACTCAAAGTACAGCGCAGTAAAAATACTCCTAAAAGTAAAATTGATCAAAACAGTTACTCAGGTAAATGTAGCTTCCTGACTGCATTGCTTAAAAGTCAAAACAAAAACCATCCTTATCCAAAAGTTGTGCATTAGTGGGGAAATTTGAAAAAGGGAAGCGATGACATCTATTTCAATCATTTGTAAACTCAAAACCTTTCCCTGAAAAATCTTCAGTATTTGACATTTTAAACATTAATGTTAGTTTTCAGCACAATCAGCCATCTAGACTTTTTCTGGACAACTACATCATGCAAAGTTCACATTTCCATGAAGAATTTACCACTACAAACAGGAAAATTAACCAGAACTAGTCTTAAATCCAGATTTTTTTATTATTATTGTTTGGGCAGTTTATCAGCTGAAACACCTCAAAAAGAAACATAAAGATAAAGAGAGTGGAAACAGATAACCCTGAAACAAAACAAGGAAAGGCAGGCAGTTTGCTTTAGATAAAATCTGCTCCCGACAGCAACTAACGAGGAAATATGAGTTCTGTTTGCACAAAGCAAATAGATTTTCACGCTCAGTGTTCAACAATGGCAGTGAATGCGAGTCAGAAAATGTCTCAGATTAGCATTTAAATCTATGAGAGAGCATCAAAACATAAAGAAATTAAGAATGCATGAGTTTGGGCTCCAAAGGCACTGAAGCGTTTTTCCCCCCAACACTTCAGATGTTTTCTTTAAAGTTACTTCTGATTATTCCTTCATTATCTAAGCAGGATTCTGCAATCCCATGAGATTAAAGAAATATGACTGAGAAAGCAGCCAAATAATCCAAAAGGCACTGAAGCGTTTTTCCCCCCAACACTTCAGATGTTTTCTTTAAAGTTACTTCTGATTATTCCTTCATTATCTAAGCAGGATTCTGCAATCCCATGAGATTAAAGAAATATGACTGAGAAAGCAGCCAAATAATCCAAAACCATGGGTAGCAACATAATGCAGTGAGTTCTGCTCGTTCACGCTCTGCAGCCTCCAGATGGCTGAATATAGCTGCTTGCTGCAGGGCGTGTGGGACTCCAAACACCTTGCGCTGTAAGTCCCATGTGCACTGCTACTCAAAAAAAAGAAAAAATAACTTTATGCACTACTAAACTCAACCGTCTTAATGGTAAATAATAGCTTTGCTTTGTTTTCATATTTGCTTAAATCTGAAGCGAGGGAGAGAGGCCATCTGGATAAGTTTCAGCTCAGATAAAGTTAATTATTTTCTAAAATGTCCTGAAAAATAATCCAAGAGAAAGAAACATAAAATGACAAACTTCCATATTATTTTTATATCTTTTTGGTCTTCTGACAGAGCAACTACTAATCTGAATTTTTTCAAAGAATTAAAAAAGAAAAAAAAACTGTTGAAGGAAAGCCGTGCTTGCAGTTTGCCTCAAACCACATTTGAGAAACGGCAAAGAATTGAAAGAAGCTTCTGTGGTCAGATTTTCACTTCCACACTGCAAAAACACAAAATCTTACCAAGAATCTTTGGTCTAGTTTCAAATGCAAATATCTTTGTACACTTTAAAAAAGACAAAACTAAGTTAACAAGTAACTTTTCAGCAAGAAACATGAGATTGTTTTAGCTCAATAATATTGATTTTAAAAATTACTAATTCTCTTGGCAGATTATTTAAACTAAAAACAAAGTTTTTCCCATGTAAAAAGTGAAATAATCAGCCAGCGGAACTAGAACTGGGTTGCTAGGTAACGGGCTGGGCTTGGCTGGGGTTGCTAGGTAACGGTGGAGTGGAATATTCTACCAGTGTAGAACCAGAACTTTTCATCAACATAAAGGAATTATTGACCTAAAACAAACTCCTACATCTTGATAAAATGAAACTAAGATATCAATATCAATAAGTAATGCATCCAATAAAATATTCAATAATTCGATCTGGAACCACACAGCATTCTGGGATATGTAGGCAGAGGAAAGACGTTAGCCTCTTAACCTCTCACAGGTAGCTATGCTAGGCTGGTGGAATCAACTCACCCTCTCACTCTTTGGTTACCATAGCAACGACCTGCTGAGCAAAACAGAGGCAGTAAAATCTTTTGATAACTTCTTAAAAATGAACAGCAACGGCAAACAGGAAATGTCACGTCATCAGTTCGGTTGTATTTCAGATATTTAAAACAAAAAACTAATCAATGATGATCAATATCGACTGACATGAAACGCTTGTATTGCGACACGTTTTTCGGCCGTACCGTCCAGTCCTGTTTGAACAGGAACAAGTTTCTCCGTCACTGCATGTCAGCGGATAAAGCAAACAAAAGAGGAATATTAGATTTCAAACTTCATGTTTCCTGAGCCCGTCTGTTTGCTCTCCCCGCAGATAAAAAGATACGTTCCTGCGACAAACACTCATCTGGGACGGATCCCGTTTTTCTGCTGCGTCACCCGGAACCGGTCCAGCAGCCCAAACATCCGGGCTCATGTTACCAGGTGGATACCGGGCGGCCTCCACTTTGGGCTCGGTATCTAAATTGTTGTGATACAACCTGCTGTTTGGTTTCATCGTAATTATCATGATGTAGTTTTTAGAGTCCACGTCTCCACACGGAGCGGAGGCTGGAAGCAGCTACCTGACATCAGGAAACAACTGTAAAATCTGAACCGCAGCGTTAACTCTGTCATACACTGTAAAAACTCAACAACCGCACATGGCAGACATGCAGCGTCATTTATAGCTGGTTAAACATTCAGTTTAAAAACTTCAGTTCTTCTAACAAATCATTAACCTATTCAATAAAAAGATAAACATCCTTAGAGTAATAAGAATAATAAAAATTTTCCAAATCAGTTTCTCTCAATAAAAAAACTTTAACAGAAACTGCAGGTGTGCGTCTGTCTCTGGTGAATTTTTGGTTGCATTTAATTCGGTGGGTAGAAATCCAGAAATTTTACTTAAGTACAATCACTCTAAAATTAGTCAAAATACTCCTAAATGTTTTTTTTTTTTTAAATCATAAAGTACTTTAACTTTCAAAGCAAGTCTTTACTTTTACCATTACTTTTTTCCCTTTAACCACATTTTTACTTTCTCCACCGCTGACTGCGAGTTCAAATTCTGATTCAGAGAACTGATATTTATCTGAGCGTTTCTTTCTGCTCCGTGTCTCTGTAGGTCGGTGATCTCTCATCACCTTGCTCGGATCCTGCGCAGGAGGAAACGCTGACGGATCGCCGCCACCTGCAGGGTCACCGTTATTACAGCGATCCATCACCGAGTGGCCGCGTCCATCCTCCAGGTGAGTCACAGCAGATGGGATTACAGCAAAGATGAGAGGGTAAATCTGGACAAGCCAGACTGTATTATTAGAAACTGCCAGTCTGCTGCAAGGTAATCAGTTTTTGTTAAGTCCGTGTCAGGAAACGCAGCGGCGCGGCGGTGCGCGGCGGGACGCGGCGCGGCGGATTCAGCCTGCAGTCTGCAGATCGAGTCTCCAACCCGCATGTGAGCGTCACGATGATCTGTGAGGTTTTATTCTACCGTCCATTATGTCGTCTGCACTGTGAGCTGAACGTCTCAATCAGTTTGTGCTATTTTTAAACAAGAACGGCGCTGTTTTTATTCATGCACTGTAAAAAGAAACTACTCGAACCAACTTAATTTATTAAGTTTAACCAACTCAAAGTATTATGATCATCTAACTCAATTCATTAAGTTCATCCAACTCATTTTAGTAAGTTTCTTTTTAACTGAATTTATTAACCGTGTTTAAAATGACAAATTTAAGTCAGTCTTACTCAAACCAATTAGTTGACCTCAAATAAAGGAGGAAACTAATATCATATCTATCTTTTATCAGCCTTTTTTTAGGCTCAGTCGGCAGTTACTTGAAAGCAATTAGTCAGGAAACGACCTGAAAGTGTCCCGCATGCGCAGTAGAGGGCGCAATAGCGTCAGTGTTCTGCCAACCGCCGTAAAGAAGAAGATGTGCTCAGTGTTTGCGGAAGTAAACATGGATGCTAACGGTGGAGCTTAGCTTATATATTTGAAGTTGTTGTCCGACTGGAGCAGCACATTAACAACTTAAACATCATTATAGTCCGTCATGGTTGTTGTTTTTCTTCCCGCTTGTGCATACCAGGACGCAGAATAGTGACGTTTGTCGAGTATTAGTGACGTTCAGTTCGGATAAATGCGACCTGGACGTTTGAATCGGATACGTCGGATATCCAAGTAGGTCGGGTCGCATTCGAAAAGAATCCGACCTGTGTTGTTCAGACCGTCACGAAAAGATCGGAAACAGGTCGCATGACCTAAAAAAACAAAAGAATTGGGTCACTTTGGGCTGCAGCGTGAACGCAGGCTAAGGTCTCCTGTTGTGCTTTCCCGCTGAGCATCGTGGTTGGTTCAGGATGTGTCATAACATCAGACTTAAGATACGAAGACGGCATTGAACTCAACTTCTTCAAATCCACTTTTGAGAGTGCACTCTAAAAATACACCGTTTAGAGAATAAAATATGGAGTATTTCTACTCTTGAGTAAAATTTCTGGATTCTCCACTCACTGAATGAAAAACTCCTCATGGATTAAAAATCAGAATTTTTAGATTCTGATTTTAGATTCAATTCTGAGAAAAAATGTTTCTTTTTCAGACTTTTGTTTTGCCAATGAATAAACTTTTGATTCGTTCCACTAAACAACTTGTCCAGCAAATCCACTTTATATTTTTATTTTTCAGCAACGCTTAAAGCTGCCGTTAAATAATCATCTCTGTAGCTCTAGAGGGGAGAACAAACGGGACATTTAGTGTCCAACAAGCTGTTGCTGCCTGGTAGTTTTAGTTGTCATTTATCTCCAGTTGTTGCTGCAGAGTGAAAACGAGTCGTTATCGCCGAGTCGTCGTCTTATGAACAGCGAGCCGTTAGCTCGCTGGAATAGCTTTCCACTTATTGTCATGCAGGCTCATGTTTTCCACCTCCAACGTTTTTAAAACTGTTGCCGTCGCATGAAACTGGAGGAACGCCACAAGGCTCTTCATCATGTGGAAAATAGTAGCTATGAGTAGCGCTAGATTAGCATTCCAACCTCTTTGCTTAAATATATATTCATTTTATCATAACTCAAACTTGAAGTATTTCTGTATTGTATTTCTGTTGGATCAGGGGTTCCCAAAGCGTGGCGCGAGGGCCATTGCAGTCATCTGACTGATTCTGTGGCCCACCAGATGGAGACTTTTTTTTTCTGACTTCTACTTGGAAACAGACTTTAGAGAACCCAAAGATGCTTTTAAATTCATAAAGTATTTTTAAAAAGAGAGTGACCCAAATTCTGTTGATAGTGCTGAGAATAGGTTCAATGTTTCTCTTCGTCTCCATGTTTATTTATTCCATTTGAGCCCAAAATAATTTGCAGCTTGGATCTTTCTGTAAATAACGTGAAAAGTATGTTTATTTATCATATTTGTTAAAATGATAGTTTGTTATGAGACAGATAATCAATCTGCTCCACTTCCTTCCAGAGCTGAAGAAATACACCAAAACAACCAATCAGAGCCAGGAGGCGGGGCTTAGCGATAATCACAGATTATCTGTCTCTTAATTAGAGGCGAGTTTGCACCACACTGGTCCACTCAAGTAAAAGTAGCATTACTTTAACATATATTTACTCAAGTAAAAGTACAAAGAAATTACTCAAGTAAGAGTAAAAAAGTATTTAGCAAAACATCTACTGAAGTACTGAGTAACTGATCAAATTATCAATCATTTAATATTTAACAATTATATTTTTGTCCATGTGACAATGTAAAGTTTAGTGGAAAATTTGGTAATATAGTACAACGTAGCAAAAATACCCCAAAAAGATTTTTTTTTCATTTTTCAAAAAAGTTGCTCAAGTAAATGTAACTAGTTACTCATCAATTCTTGGTATATTTTCAAAGGTTTTTCCTGACGTTAGCTTAGAAACACTTTTCACTTCTCCTTTAAGACATTATATCCTGGATGACTGGGAATCTAAACCACTGCTCTCCAATTCCAGTTCTCAAACACTTTTCTGCAACCTTGAATGTTTCTTCACTCCAAAACACCTGAATCAAATGAAAACTTAATGTCCAGTTTGCCCATTATTTTATCTAATTCAGCTTTTAGATTTAAAAAAATGCCAAAAATTCTGATCAAACCTTGAAGTTTCTTCACATTCCCCAACATCTGATTCATAGAATAAAACAATAATCCAGCTTCCCTGCTTTGTTACATGAATCACTCAGAAATATTTAAGGAATTAGAGACAAAATGCAACAGCATAACTCACCAAGACTTATCACAACAACTCGGAGCGCAGCATTGCATGTTCATGCACCTCACTTCCTGTTTCCTTATTGGGCACCAAATTGGTCCAAAAAAAGGTTATTTATTTCTAGAGCGTGCCTATTTACAGTCACTACCCTGTAAAAACACCAACAGAAATCCAAGAAGAAAATTTATTGAAGGTTAAAAGGTCAGCAGAGGCTTTGATCCTTTGTGTAGTCTGGACTGGTTTGTGAAATAATTAGCGTCGCATTCTCCAGGAATCTTTTCCTTCCTTCCTTTCTGGGATTAGACGGATTCCTGATTGACCTTTTCAAAGGTTTGCTCACCGCATTGTTCAGCAAAGACATGCAGAATATTTAGATGTTTGCATTTCTTTGGAGATTATACGTTTGTTGAAATATTTTAAAACAGAAAAGGTTGAACCAGTTTGGGTTGTGTTTCTGTTAGCAATGTGAATATTTGTTAATTAGAAATGCAATACAAGCCAAATAAACCAGGTTATTTACACAGTAAATTAGATTTTGCTCTATTTGTTCTCTCGGCTCAGGTTGCCTCATCAGTCATTCAGGAGTCTATTTATATACTGCAAAAACACAAAATCTTGCCAAGTATTTTTAGTCTAGTTTCTACTGACTTGAAATAAGACAAAACTAACTTACAAGTAAATTTTCAGCAAGATGTAAGGGCTTTTTAAAGTAAATAATTCCTTAATGCTGATGAAAAAGTTCTAGTTCCACTGGTAGAATGTTCCACTGCGTCGTTACCTAGCAACCCCAGCCAAGCCCAGCCCGTTGCCTAGCAACCAGTTCTAGTTCCCCTGGCAGATCATTTCATTTATAACATGGGAAAATGTCTTGTTTTAAATGAATTAATCTGCCAATGGAACTGGAACTTTTCCATCAACATTAAGGAATTATTTACCTAAAATAATCTCTTATATGTTGCTGAAAAGTTTCATTCAAGTGCATTAAAATAGAAACTGGGCCTAAAATACATGGTAAGATTATGTTTTTTGCAGTGTACTCCAACTTATGTCCACATAGTTCCTGTTTTAAATGTTGCAGTCCATATTATGACCATCTTAACACAAAGTAACAGACGTGTGTGTGTGTGTGTGTGTGTATATGCATACAGAGGATTTTGAAATACTTCCCTGTAAGCTCTACCATAACAAAATAAAATCCCATAAACCGGGTTTAAGAGGGGTCACTCATTACACTGAACAGAAGTGAAAAGTGTGTTTGAAAGGAAAAAAGAGGCATTCCAGCTACAAGTGAAGGTTAACAGCAGCGAATGGTGGTTATTCATTTCATGCTTGATTGACTGCTGCAGTCTTTGATTCAGAGCCTGGTCGGCTCGACCGGACGACCTGCAGGGAAAATTAATGACTTCCATAAAAATGTCACCTGCAATGTTTTCCACGGTTCTGAGGTTTATTGGCTACTTCTGACTCTGACCAGATCAGCGGAGCTTGTTACTGTACAACCAGGGGATTTGGAGGCGTGCGTGCACCGGTATGCAGATTAGCATGTTGCTGTACATAAGCCTGATTGGCTTTCAAGCAGGTTGCTGCTGCAGAAAACCAGTTATTTTACACACCTGCTTTAACAGGTTCAATCCATCCTTCCTCCTCCTCCCCTTTTTTTGTACTCGTGCATTGCATCAGCACAGCAGCGTTGGAGGAACACAGTGATTTGCACACAGAGTCCTCAACCGGGCACTGAACCCCGGACAAATGACGACGCTGTCAGCAGCTTTAATGATGGGCTGCAGAAAAACCTCCAGTTGTTTATGAGGACAAGCTGCAGCAGCGGCGAGTCTCAGGCTGCTGACAAACACAACCGGACAGCCAGCGGAGCGCAGACGCCAATATCTGATGAAATGTCAGGTAACAAAGACAGTTACAGCTAGAAGTTTACATACACCGAAGCAAAAGAAACATTTGTCTCTCATGGTCTGAATAAAGGTTATTATAATTAACTAAAATAACTATAATAATAATAATAATGTGTTGTTGCAATACGCATAATTTTTGTTCAATGAAACATTTTAGTAATAAACCAAATGATGATGTTTGCAGACGATGTTGTGATTTTTAGAAAGAAGCGAGGTGGTTTCCATCATTTCTTTAATGTGAAGGAATAAAAAATAAAATGTGCTGTATTGAACAGATAGTTATTAATGTTTTTATTGTTTCAGTCTTTATTTTAAAAAAATGTAATAATTCATACAAAGTTCAGTTTTGTTATTCTAGTTGACAAAATTATTTATTTTATACATAAAGAAATAAATAAGTACTTTAAACAAATACCAGTCTTGCTTAATAAACATAAATAAATTATGCAATTAGTTGCCTTATTTTTTTTTAAGTAGCTAGGGCAGGATATTTTTATCAGTGCAGCATGCTGCCAGGATGTAGCTGTTTCCGTCGCCACTTCCTGTCGTGTCTCGCTCTCTCTGATTGGTCAGATCTGTTCTGGTTAATGGTGAGAAGTGACGTGAGCAAATCTAATCTCTTTCATCTTCAGCCTGGGTGAGATTCAAATTATTGACCCAAATTCAAAACCCACTCAGTATCGACACACAACGATAGAAATCAGCACGAAATTATGAACCAAATCAAAGCAGGGAAAGAGAAATGGAGTAAACAAGCAAACTGACATATCAATCATCCAAGCATAGACTTGGATATTAAACTGAATCTGGATTAGTTTGTTTCAACAGCTGTGTTTCCATTGACCTAAAGTACTATTACCACTTATGACAAGACATTATTCTCATGTCATAAGTGAAATAATCTGCCAGTGGAACTAGAATTTGGTTGCTAGGTGACGGGCTGGGCTGGGGTTGCTAGGTGACGGGCTGGGCTTGGATGGGGTTGCTAGGTGACGGGCTGGGCTGGGGTTGCTAGGTGACGGAGCAGTGGAATATTATACCAGTGGAACTATAACTTTTTAATTAATAATAAGATGAATATACAATACAAATAACTTTTTAGCAAAATAGGAGCTTGTTTTAAGTGAATAATTCATTAATATTGATTATATGGGAAAATGTGTTATAAGTGAAATAATCCTCCACTGGAACAAATATTTTTGCATCAATATTAAGGAACTACTGACATAAATCAAGCTTCCATTTCTTGCTGAAAAGTTGCTTGTCAGTTAGTTTTGTCTTATTTCAAATATACTAAGATATTTACACTGGAAACTAGACCAAAATAGTTTGAATTAAGATTTTGTGTTTTTGCAGTGTAGACTAGTCATGTAATCAGCAACAGGATGGAAACGACCAAGAAGAAAGCACACTCTAAAAAGAAAAAAGTTGAACCAACTTAATTGAATTGCTTCTGTAGGTAACAAGCAATTCAATTAAGTTTATCCAACTAAATTTATTAAGTTTAACCAATTCAATATATTATAATCACCCAACTCAATTTGTTAAGTCAGTCTTACTCAAATCATTTAGTTTACTTCAAAAATGGTAAATAAACTTAAATAGCACTTTTGACCACTGAAATCACATATCAACACATGTATTTAATGCTCAGATGGTAGGCAACTTGAGATTAAGTACCCAGGGGACACATTAACA
>NW_006799987.1:1655591-1680659 GCF_000485575.1 Poecilia formosa | reverse complement strand
TGAATTGAGTTGGATGATCATAATAAATTGAGTTGGAAGAACTTAGTGAATTGAGTTGGATGATCATAATAAATTGAGTTGGTCAGACTTAGGATACAAAACTGGCGTTGAACTCAATTGTTTTAAGTAAAGTCAAAGTGAAAAGTTCCTTCAGTTTAAAGATTTGTAAGTTTTGAGTTAAATGAACACAAAAAAGTAAGTTGTCATCGCAAAAGCAAAAGAATTAAGTTAAATTAATGTAAATAAGTCCATAAGATGAACTGCAGCCAAAAACACTTTTTAGAGTGCAGGAAGTGGTCGGAGGATGATGGCACAGCATTTTTTTAGTGACTTATCACATGAACAAACTTCTTTACATGTGATTTTAATTGCGTTTCTTTTTTAATGGAAATGTATTTTTGGTGTTTTTTGACCAAGTTTGATACACTGCAGTGGAAACTCAGCCAGTGATTCTAGTGCATCTTTTTACTTTATTACAAACTCACAGCGGCTTTTGCATCTTCAGCATTATCTCCAGACGCTTCAACTCTATTTTCACCACACTGATTCAGAGACTTTACGAAAAGCCACCTTTGCTGCACACAAATCACTTTTTATTGAAACGATTAAAGCCTTTTGAAAGAGTGTGACACAAATCCTGCCTTATAACTCAGGATAAATGTGTTTATTTACTTCATTTTAGTTTAATTTTTATTTTTTCAGCTCGCCACAATACTTCTTACTCAAAGATTTTGGTCCATGTGAGAAAATGTTCTGACAGCCCTGGTGTAAGTGTTACTGGCACAACTTCACTTTCTTCCAAAACACAGGAAGAGGAACGAAGATCTGATAATGTGAGATCGATGCACGTCAACACGTCTTATCATGGTTATCACAAAACATTGAACAGTTTGTAGTTGGATGGAAAAGGTCTGGTGGTTTCTCCTTCCTGCAGCCGTGATCATTAGAGATAAGAGGGAGGAAGGATGCTGCTAGCTGACAAGGCTAACAGTTTCATTTTTACAGCAAGCATCACTGCATTCTGCTGCAGATTTATTAATTACTTTGAGTTTATATATCACTTACAAATGTGAAAAGGCTTATAGGGTATAAATATCTATACTTATCTGCGCTAGAAAATAGACCAAAAATACTTGGTAAGATTTTGTGGTTTTGCAGTGCAAAGATTCATGGGATTTGAAATAATCTGGCACCAACAGACATGTTATGATCAAAGTCAGTTAAACTACTTTTTCTTCCTCAGTTTCCAGCTGTAATAACTGGATCTGTGTGTTGTTTCCAGATCGCTCCTCTTTAAATCCAAAGATAAATCTTTAGTTTTGTTTCTGTTCAGCTGGAGAAAGTTTTGACTCATCCACACATTTATCTGTTCTAAGCTTCTGTTCAGTGATTGGACGATTCCGAGTCACCTGGTGACATCATAATGTAGAGCTGAGTATCATCTGCATAGTTATGGTAGCTAATCTTATTCCCTGTTACAACCTGAGCCAGTGGGAGCATATAGATATTAAATAAGGGGTCCTAGGACTGAGCCTTGGGGTACCCCACATGTGACGTCTCACAGTTTGTTGAAAAGTTTCCTGTTGATACAAAACAAAACGTTTCCCATCTTTACCCTTGTTTTTAAAACATCCTTCCATGTTTTTGGCTCAATAAATGATTCATAACGAATCCGCTGCGTTTCTAGATGATTGTGATTGGTTCGAAGAAAAGCTAGGCTGAATCAGTATTTTTAATTTCTATGCCAACACAGAGCATGTTGTCAGCAAAATCTTTAGTATTTTAGGCATATCAAAAGTCATTTTGTATTCTTGAAGGTGAAAATTACTTTAGACTTTTTGTACTTTACTCTGAGTAAAACAGTCCAACTTGTTCTTTTACTTTTACTAGAATATCTTTTCATGGAGGCATCTGTTAGAATGCGAGTAGTTTTGACACCTCTGCCTCTCGTCTTTTCCATTTGTTTTGTTTAGCTTCCAGTTCTGGGCAGCTGGCCATCAGGTTTGTCATTTCGTCAACATGCAGCGACATGCTCAACCGCAACGCTGCAATAAAACATGCAGCCAGTTATGAGTTTAATGTTTAATCACGCCACCGTCCGTGTTTACATACAACCTGACCTGTAGCACTTTCACAAGAACTCCAGGTCGCCATCAGAAAGTGACAATGCATCTGAAGAGAAACAAACTTTCGTTTTATACTCTACGCAGAATTCATGAAGTTAATTTACACCTTTTTTTTCTGGTTTTAAGGCCACAAATTTCCCATGAGGTTGAGGTCATGACCTTCAGCAGCTTTAACCAGTAAAACCAGTTCTGTTTGGGATCTTTGTCCTGCTGGAAATACCCAACAGTGTCCAGTTTTCACTGCAAAAACACAAAATCCTACCAAGTATTTTTGGTCAAGTTAACTTTCTAGTACACATTGAAATAAGACAAAACTAACTAACTTACAAGTAACTTCTTAGCAATATATAGGAGCTTGTTTTCGGTAAATAATTCCTTAATATTGATCAAAAAGTTCTAGTACCACTGGTAGAATGTTCCACTGCGACGTTACCCGGCAACCCCAGCCACGCCCAGCCCATTACCTGGCATCCCAGTTCTAGTTCCATATTTTTACTTATAACAAGACATTTTTCCCATGTTATAATGTAAATTATCTTTTTAATCAATATTAAGGAATTTTTTTTACTAAAACAAGCCTCTGCATCTTTCTAAGAAGTTACTTGTAAGTTAGTTTTGTCTCATTTCAATGCATTAAGATGTTTGCAGTAGAAACTAGACCAAAAATTGAGATTTTGTTTTTGCAGTAATCGAGAAGTTAAAAAATCTAAAGAATTTAAATTTACTTCCTGAAGTTGTTCTGCATGACAAGAGACGCACCGATGTGATATTAATATCTGTATCCATCCCGATATTTAAAAAAATTCTAGTTCATCAAGCTTTATATTCACTTTTATAATTCCTAACTGCACTTTCTGAAACACATGAAAGAACGTTTGTTGCTGTTTATTTTTTTCATTTCACCAATGTAGTCAACTTATTATTTAAGTTCATAGTTTAGTTTTCATTGGCTGTTTGACTCCTAATTCCACTGACTGAACAAATTTAAGTTATTTTTACATCTTGTGAAGCTGTTGGTGTATTTAAGCATTTACATTTTTTTGCTTTAAATAAAAGCATTTTTCTCCAGAAGGCATTTGACTTGTTCTGGCTTCTGTTATTTTGCAGCGGGGGGTTTCCCTCCTCCATTCACACTGACAGCAGTCATTCAGCTTTTGACCTCAATGCTCTTATTTTTACTTTAAACTTAAAAATATGCACCACGACCACTAGTGTCCTTTAAGGTCAGCTGTGTCTCTGCTTCCCTCAGACATGAATATTAACTAGTTACATTTATTTGAGTAACTTTATTTAAAAAAAAAAAAAAAAATTGTGCTGTACTTTCTACTCTTAATTTCTGGATTTTCTACCCACTGAATGAAAAACAAAACAAACTCTGTGGGCCGCATACATGCAGGTGAGGATAAATAGACAAAACTATGCAAAAACACAAAATATTACCAAGTATTTCTGTTCTAGTTTCTACTGCAAATATCTTCGTATTTCATCAATTATTTTAACGATTAATCAACTAATCAGATTAAAATATTGACACAGACTTTTCATTTAACCAGTTAAGTTTTCTTTATGTTACAACATTAAAATATGCACAAAAAAAACAAAAAATTTTTTAAATAAGCAATTAAACATTTTATTGCCTAAATACAATGATGTCACATTCCTTAAGTCAGATTGATTTGGGTGAAGCTAAAAGTTTGACTAAAAAAAATAAATGAGTTTTTGTCTTAAATGCTAAAAGTATATATATATTGTACAGTTTTGGCTTAATTGCTGCTCTAAACTTTTTTTCAATTGGTAGCATTTTTTTGAGACTGTATGCTTCAGTTAATGATTAATTACTAATTAGTTGACGATTATTTCAATAATCGATTCATCGCGATTAATCGTTCCAGCTCTTGTATTTATGCATTTTAAATTCTGCGTATAGGGAAACCTTTTAGTAGTTTTTTTATATAGAAAATAGTTTTATTTCTGAGCCTCCCAGTCAACCTGTTTATCCATAAATAAATAAATTTCTTCCACATTAGTTTTCTGTGGCCTTGTGTCCATCTGGAACCAGCAGCGATGGTATTGACTCTTTCCACACAGACGGATCATGTTTCTCCTGATTTAGCCTCTCCACAACAGCTTCCTGTAAATTTTAGGATTGCATTTGAAGTCTTATTTATACAGAGAACTTAATGGCCAAGCTCTTATTGCAATATGAACCGCATTTCCTTTTCATAGCACAAGTCCTGGGAGCCTCCACATAGGAGTGGCCATTTATCGTATCGTTTATCATTTATCGCAACTTATCACAATGAATTAACATAAATTCCAACTAATGATGTTTGAAAAACCCCAAAGCTTATTATTTTTACCATTTTCTCTGCTTGTTCAAAGAAAGTATCAATAAATATTAATATCATTTAAAATGATTAAATGTCCTTCCTGTACACTGCAAAAACACAAAATCTTACCAAGTATTTTTGGTCTAGTTTCTAGTGCAGATATATTATCTTGAAATGAGACAAAATACAAATTGAAAATACTTTATTGATCCCAAAGGGAAATTAAATGACTAAAAAAACTTACAAGTAACTTTTACCATAGCAACCATTAATACATTGAACCTGATTGTTTCTGTCATGAAATGAAAAACAATCTGATTTCATGGAGCTGAGACAAACATAGAAAGGTCCATATATATATAATGTTCGTTAAATGTGGATGCGAATAAAGAAAAGCAAATTAGCAAGTTTGATTTGATGTTTGGTCATGAAAGCTTTCAATGGGAATCGATATTTCCAAATAAATAAGCTTCCTAAAGTAGGTAAGTCGCCAAGCAATCCATCATTGGGTTTGTAATGAGAGCTTCATCGTCTGATTCCGTTCCAGCAGCATTATTCAATAAAGAGATGGGACAGGACGATTTCCCAGATGTGAGCTCACTGAAATCTTAAACCTAACAGCAACAAAATAAAATGAATACAAGACAGAAAAACCTGAACAGCTCAGAACTTAGAAAGCTGGATCTGCAGGGTCACCATGACAACCAACACTGCAAAAACACAACGATTTTTGTCTAGTTTCTAGTCTAAATGTCATATTACACTTAAAATAAGACAAAACTAACTTACAAGAATCTTTTCAGCAAGATATAGGAGCTTGTTTTTGGCTAATAGTTCCTTGGCATTGATGAAAAATACTCGATTTCACTAAAACATGGGGAATTTTCTGGTTTATCTGTAACATTTTCATCAATTTTAAGGAAATATTTACTTTAAAAAAGCTCTTAGATGTTGCCAAAAAGTTAGTTTTGTCTTATTTCACGTGTAATCAGATATTTGTCCTCGAAATAGACCAGAAATACTTGGTGGGATTTGGTGTTTTTGCAGTGAACAAAGCGTTCGCTGGCAGGAGACGATGTTCCTGATGCAAATCAGCTATTGACTGAGAGTGAGAAAAAAAGACGCTCAGCCACAAAAAAAAAAAAAAAAGGAAACGCACTGGAACAAAATCAACACCCCGCTCAGGGACTCCCAATTAACCATATCCCTGCAGCCTGATTGGCTGCCTCCCACTCGCGTGCGCGTGTGTGTGTGTGTGTGTGTGTGTGTGTGTTGGTGTGAGTCATCCCTTTAGCTAGCTAGCAGAGCTGTGACACTTGTCGCCTCTACACCAATTACCCGATTAGACGAGCTGTGATCACGGAGGCTGACGTCTCTCACTTCGCAGTTACATCTCACAGTTACAGTCCAAGTTTTCTGAGACACAAACTGAAGTTTACTTTCTTCTTCTTGAGCTTTTTCTGCTTCTTTGGAGCTCCTGAAATCTGATGCTACCTATCCATCTATACAGGTGGAGCTTTTGTTGGACATCGTTTGCTTTTCTTGTCTCTAAAGTCCTCACAGGAGGCCAGTTGACCCTTGCAGAGCATTATTGGACGCACGGTTAGAAATGAGGACAGTGGGTTTGTGAAGGACAAAAGAAGGAGTGTCGGGTTGTTTTGTTTCTTTCTAGCACAAGGAAGGAACAGGAAACATCCAGTAAGGCCTGACTAAGGCTTGTTAATGCTAAAACCCAAAATGTCGTTTAAAATAGATTCATCTGATACGTGTGGAAATGATACAGGAGAGTCTAGAAGTTTAACGAATTATCTTTTGTTTGAAACAAGAAGCAAAAGTTAAGATTTTTGCACAATAAGGCAGAGCTAATAGCTGAAGTCCATAAATATTTGAGACAACCCATATAGCTGCTTATTTTTATAGTTTAAACATTAAACAGTGGAAACCGTTTTCAGACTATTGATACTGAAGCCTGATGGGCAGGAGAGCAACTAGATCAACTAGCAATTTCCCAAGCAGAAATTTCTAATTACGACATCCATGGAAAAAACGCAGAAACACACCAGACAATTTAAGATCAGGCCACAAACGACCAACCAGAAAACCCCCCCAAACCTTCACTAATCTGCAAACAGACTCACCAAATCAGATTGGTCTGCCAAAGGTCCGATCCGTTTAGAGGAGTCTCAGGACTTCGATGGTCAACTGAGGAGGAAATTCAGCCGTTTTATTCAGCTCTGTGAGTGTGTCCTTGAGGGACGCCATCAACCTCATATTCCTGCTAACGACCTGATTATGTGACTCAGGTGTGCTGCAGTGGAGGTAACTCTAAAAGCTGCAGGACTCTGAGGACTGAGTTAAACCCCGTGGTGTAGACCAGTGTCCCCAACGCCTGGCTGGTTCAGATGATTACCTGCTTTAATTCACCTGATTCAGAAGATTTCAGTTCAGCAAACGCCTGTTAATCAGTCAGTAACTGAAATCAGCCGGGCTTTCAATGGGGGAATTTTTCTGTCATAATTTGAGAGCGGACATTTTCAATCTGAAAGCAGACCTGATTCGGTAAAAGTCTTTCTACCTAAAACTTCTAATCCTTGTACTCAAAACTTCTGCTCTCTTTCACATATTCACGCTCAAAATGTGTCTCTGCTTGGATCAAATCTCCGCTTGCGAATCATTTTCTGCTAGTGCTTGGAACAGAAAAGTACCGTTGCCTGGCAACCTCTCAGCCAATAGAATGAAAGTGTTTTACTGGGTGCGTTTGTTTCCTCCTAGTGGGTGTGCCTCTGTGGCTACTATCATCGGACACCACAATCTTTCTCAAGCTGTGGTGTCTGGACCACTGGTGGTCCGTAAAGTATTGCATGTTGACAACCATTTATTTACCATGAGGTGACTAAAGTGCAACGCTACAGCTAGCTTAGCAAAGGATTGTGTTTAGAAATAATAATGGAAAAGACTCTGTCACTAAAGAAAGCCTGGAGATACAGGTGGAGAGTTACTCAGGTGAGTTGTTAAACTTTAGCTTTTGGACATTATTAAAACACATGAAGGTTATTAAAATATACATCATGCCACAGGAATGCAGATCTATGCCGCTGAGCAGCGCTGCGCCCCACGCAGACTATCTGCATTTTAACAATTCGTTTATAAAAAACATTTTTCCTTGTTATAAGTTTAAATTATTTGCCAATGGAATTATAATTTTTTAATCAATATTAATGAATTATTGACTTAAAACAACTTCCTACATCTTGCCGAAAAGTTACCTAAAAGTTACTTTTGTCTTATTTCAAGGGTACTGAGATATTTGCACTAGAAGCTTGACCAAAAATACTTGGTGAGCTTTTGTGTTTTTGCAGTGAAAAGTTGCAGGACACCAACTGCAGAGTTGAGTATTTCTGCAGAGATTATACCACTTGTTGTTTTAAAACACACAGAGGAATTTCTCAGTGTTGTGCACCAGCGCTCCGGTCTCACTATCTTATATGTTTAGCAGTGGATGTGCCATTTCCACACAGCATCGGCGATGCATGCATTTCCAGATGACTGCCTCTTGCCGTTAACAAAGCCGTTATTTTCCCTGTGCATGCCCCACTCGTGTAATTGCTCTGAATAATGAGAAGCATTATGTTACAAGTGAAGTTGAGGAAAATTCAGGCTGAGGAATGTTCATTCAGTGGAAGGTTCTCATGTTATTTTATGGTAAATAATGACAAAGTAGCGCGCTGGGCGTGTATCCTGCTGTCAGAGCAGCTGCTAAGCGTCATTTTTTCCAATGCAGCTGCTAACCACAGTGATTACTGACCACACGGCTCCTAAGTGCTGCTTATCCGAACTCCTCTTGAGGCAATTAAACCTTCAATGTTATCTCTTTTACATCCACCTTCCTCTGGAGCTGCCATTTATCCTCTAGTCCTGTCATCATCCTTTTCCTCTACTCCCACTTTCATTTATGTCACTCAGTTGCCCCCTTAAAACTCACCAGCTCTTGTTTTCTCTGCAGCTTTTTCTTAAATGCAAAATTAATGAAGAAAAACCATGTCCACCTAAAACAGCTCAATGCCATTCAATGCTTAGTCTGTGGTTCTAAATTGAGATATTTTTATTTTTACAAACGTCAATAAAAATGAATCATTGTTCAGGAGTTGCTTCAGTTTTTTTTAATATTGCGCCATGTGTGGGAGCGGGACGGCGGCGGTGAATTTCTGTCATCAGACAGGAAGCAGCGGATGATTCACAAATAACTCGCATAAAACAGAATTTCATACACTGAATTTAGAAACAGGTCAAAAACAGCTGACACATTATACCAACTGGTGCTTGCAGAGTGGGGTCATGCCCCCGTCTCCCTGCTCGCTAACGACGACTAGCATTGGTTTTAGCTGTCAAGTTGTCAATATAATGCTCTAAATCTTAAATGTATGTGTGATATATAAAATAAAAAGAGATGCAGTGCTTTGCTACTAATTGCCAACTAGGTAACAAGGTCAGGAAGACGTTTAAGTTAAGAAAAAAATAGCGAGGGAGACAGAAGTAGTTCAGCTATGCTAGCTTGACTATGACAACCATAACATGTAGATGTGCTGTGGATTTCAGTGCTTTCTGATTCAGTAAAAACATTTTTTTAAAGGCGACATAAACACGAACTTTGATAGATCATCAGTAGAGCAGATGTTTAAATTTGCTAATCAGCCACCTCTGTGTTAGCTTAGCTAATAGCAGCGGTAGCTAAGCTACCGCAGAGATCACTGATAAATAATCGAAAAATAAACATCAAACCTAAAAACATAAAATTGTAGCAGACTGAATCTTCTGTTCTTTGTGTGGAAAATGTTTGAGTGTTTATTTGTGTTAAATTGTTGTCAGGTGCTACGGCAACAGGTCTGTGTGTAGCGTAGCTGTCACAGAGAAAAGAAAAAAAAATGTGGTTTTGAGTTGGGTTTTTTGTTATTTTTTATGGCTAATGCTAAAGCTAAATTAGCTGAAGAGCTAAGCCCCAACATGTTAGTGTTGTATTTTTATCCGTGTACCTCATTTGCTTGTCGTTGAGAAATGTCTGCTTGTCATTGCTCAATAAAGTTTCTTTAAAATAAAACGCGAGGAGAGGAAACGGAATTATAAACTGTCAAAATAAGAGCGCGAATTTAAATGTCTAACAGAAATGTCAAACTTTATTCAATTGAAAGTTTACAAAACAGCTAGGTAAAGTAATAATTTAGAATTTATATAGAAAATTAATTTAAGAGAAGCTTAATGTGCTAAATATTTTTATAGCAAAATAGCAAAAATTCTGAAGCGCTGAACAATTATCTCCGCTATTAGCTCATTAGTGAACTGTTAGCTACTGATATAAACAAACTAAAGTGAACAGGAATGAAGGAGAATAAGAGGGAGGAAATCTAGAAAATGTTAACAGAAAACTGTGACAGTCATGGATTAAATGAGAGCAGATGAGACATAGACCCAGATCTGCTGCAGTGAGGAAGTCATCAGTCTGGAGGCTAAACCAGTTAAAGATATTACCTTATTTGGGTTTCTGTGGAGTCAATGTTTCACCTGGAAATGACACCTGCTTGAAAAAAACCCCAGACCGAGCCATGAGCTGACAGCCAGAGAAGAATAACACAAGCTGAAAAACAGGATGCTAACGACACCCACCCTGCAAGCAAGATGCCTCCGCCTTCAGCTGCTCCTTATGCAGCACATCATCTACCTCTATCTCATCCTCTGTCACACATTCCTCTGCAAATCGTCCTTCATTACATCAGGAACCCCTGAGGCTGTTTCCTCTGCTCGGTATTCAGCGTTCATGTCCAGTTTATCCACTATTTTCCCATGAACGTGTCAGGATAATCTCAGCCTGTCCAGCTTGGTCTGCAGATTGATAACCCTGCCACCTCCTGCCTTTGGTTAGCAAACATTTCCTTTCGCTATGGCTCTCCCCCCAGAGTGTCACAAACAAGGGGGCAGCACAAGGAAAAAGGGAAGAAACTATATATCAGCTGCAGCTGCGTATTATTTGTATGTTGAGTCATCGGAGTAGGAGTTACACTTTCCATTCACCTTGAAATCAGGCAAATTGGGATTATGAAAATAAATTTGCATAATGGAAACATGCAAATTTTTATGTTTTAGCACAAGGATGAGGGGATTTTTCAGCTGTATCAACATGAGTGTATTTAGCACAAAGCTGCGATAGAAACTGTTTTTATATCATGATCTCCAACATGAAGTTACTACAGGCATAAAAGAGGAAGAAGACAGGAAGTGGTAGCAGGATGAAGTTTTTTTAATAACTTATTGTGTGAACAAACTTTAAAATTGTGTTTCTAATTTCATCTGCAGCTCTTGAAACATTTCTGAGCGGGGAAAGTTTTCACTGATGATGCCACACAAAACATTCATCCAAGTTTTTGTTTGGAATTTACTTTCTTTTAATACAAAAAGACAAAAAACAAAAAACATGCAACTGGGTCAAAATGAAGATAAAAAAACAAACAGAAAAAAAATCTAGAAGATGAAAACTTTACAATCGGTTTTATTGTTTTTCTTTTTAGAATCTGACAAATCTTTTAAATTTTAAATCTACAATTTACATATCTCTCGTCTACAGAAATCCGACTGCTTTGCTCATATTGTGTGTTTGGTTTATTTTTTATTTAGCAGGTAAAAAAAAAAAGAAAATAGTTTTTGCTATTAAAGTTTTGTGACCTTTGGACCTCTTTCAACTTCACACTTTTGGCCCCCAGGCAAAAAGTTTGGACACCCTTGGTTTGCTGGTTTGTAGAGAAAAGCTAAGTAAAGCTAAAGATTGCTAACCACAGCTAGCCACAGCTAACCACTGCTAGCCACAGCAAACCACAGCGAACAAGAACAAACCACAGCTAACCACAGCTAGCCACAGCAAACCACAGCAAACAACAATGAACCACAGCTAACCACAGCTAGCCACAGCAAACCACAGCAAACAACAACGAACCACAGCTAACCACAGATAGCCACAGCTAACCACAGATAGCCGCAGCTAACCACAGATAGCCGCAGCTAACCACGGATAGCCACAGCTAACCACGGATAACCACAGATAGCCACAGCTAACCACGGATAGCCACAGCAAACCACAGTGAACAACAACAAACCACAGCTAATCAGGGCTAGCCACAGCTAACCACGGATAGCCACAGCAAACCACAGCAAACAACAACAAACCACAGCTAATCAGGGCTAGCCACAGCTAACCACAGCTAGCCACAGCAAACCACAGCGAACAAGAACAAACCACAGCTAACCAGGGCTAGCCACAGCTAACCACAGCTAGCCACAGCAAACCACAGCGAACAACAATGAACCACAGCTAACCATGGCTAGCCACAGCTAACCACTGCTAGCCACAGCTAACCACGGTGAACCACAACGAACCACAACTAACCAGGGCTAGCCACAGCTAACCACAGCTAGCCACAGCTAACAACAGCTAACCACAGCTAACCACAGGTAACCACAGCTAACCACAGCTAACCATAGCTAGCCACAGCTAACCCCAGCTAGCCACAGCTAACCATAGCTAACAACAACTAACAATAGGTAACCACAGCTAACCATAGCTAGCCGCAGCTAACCACTTAGCTAAAGCTGCTCTGCTCATCTTCCATAGGAGGTCAAACTGCTATCAGAAATAGACAGAGGAGTCTGAGAGGCTGCTATTTTCTTGAATTATTAATAATGTGTCGTTTACAGGAGGAGAGTTAGAAACATTAATCTGGCTTCACTGGATTTTATCTTTATTATTATTTTCTTGCTAAGATATTTCAGATTCTGCTGCGACTTTGTGTTGAATTAAGTTTGAAAAGCCAAGACGAAGCAGAAAAGGCTTTGTGGGAAAAGAGAAACTGGATCTCCGTTACCAAGGAAACCAAATCAATACAGAGCTGGTCAGAAGTTTACATACCCTCACATGAATTTGGAGCTTTTAGTGATAAATCTGAACGATTATTTTGATTAAGTAATACAGCTGCAATGAATGTTAAAGAAAAAAAATATTATTTGGGAATTTATTTCAGTATTTTTATTCAAAAATTCTAATAATAATAATAATAATAATAATAATAATCCATTTTATTTATAAATTATTATCATAAAATATTCTCTTGAAAGTTGCAGAAAAAAATGTAAAATCCTGGTAAAATTCAGACAGGATGTTGTTATAGTCAACATCCAGACCCTCAGCATGATACTGCCACCACCGTACTTTATACAGATGTTATCTTCTAAATGAATATAACTGTGCTAAACAAAATAATAAAAATAATCCTGTTAAAAAATATATATATATTATATTTATTTTTGCTTTTTTCATGAGGATATTTATTTATTTAAAATAGTATTTATTAATTGTATAGAAAAACAAGTAATTTGAATATGGAACCAGTTTTCAGCTTTAAAAATAATTTGACTTATAATATATATTAAAAAAAAATTCACCCCAGAGAAAGAAAACGTCCAACATGCCAATAAAAATCCTGAAATAAAGTTTTCATGCTGGAGAGAAACAGACGTAAACTTTCTGACTGATGTAAAATACATTTTTCCTGTTTTTATTTTTATTTTATTTTTTAAACAGGTGAATAAAAGAGTTCCCAGAAATATTTGAATCTGAATTAATTCCACATTTTTTACAGAAACAATGTAAGATCCTGACAGCTTGAACATGTGAACCACCTGGAGGAGCAGAATAATCCATCAGATTAAATCAAATTATCATCTAATTTAATCTACAGACGAGTTTACAGGACATTACAGTAAAAACTGAGGTTCAAACTGAACCAAATCTTATTTAAAGCTTTTATTTTCACATATTATTTCAAGCCACATTAAATCACAAACTTTTCTAAATTTCCTCCTCTGGGCCAAAAACTGGAATCTAAAAATCTGAAAACTTTGAAAAAACTTCAACCGGCTCGATGTCAGATTCCTTCAGTCTGAGCCGGTAGAGTCCAAACGGTTCAGAACCGGTCCGAAACGAACCGCGGGAATCACTTATCAATTATTAATTATCTGCAGTCAATAACGGCAAAGCTGCTAAATATAAGGCTGCGGCCAGTTTGAGTTTTAACAAGTTAAAGGAGAAAAACTGATAGATAGATAGATAGATAGATAGATAGATAGATAGATAGATAGATAGATAGATAGATAGATAGATAGATAGATAGATAGATAGATAGATANGATAGATAGATAGATAGATAGATAGATAGATAGATAGATAGATAGATAGATAGATAGATAGATAGATAGATAGATAGATAGATAGATAGATAGATGTTGTTACTCACTTTTTGCTTTTTAAATCCTCCGTATATCCCGTATCTCAGCGCGTATCCGGACAAAAGTGTCGTAAAGGCGCGCAGTGATCGATGCGCAGCGCAGCGCAGCGGCTCCACTGGCGCACTGAGCCTCCAGCTCCACACTCACAGCCAGGGAGGAGGAGTTTGCTCTCGCTCTCTCTCTCTCTCTCTCTCTCTCTGTATTTTATTGCGTTGTACTTTTTATTTTTACTTGAGTAATTTTATTATGAACAATCTACTCTTACTTAAGTAAAATTGAGTGAATGAATGAAAATCAAACAGCTTTTAACCAAAAATGTACCATAAACAGACTCACACCTGCAGTTTTTGTTACAGTTTCTGAAGTTTTCTTAATGAATGAAACTGATTTGGAAACATCTTATCTTGCCTGATTTTTTTTTTGTTAGTTATATGAATTATTGTCATTTTGATTCCTAAAATACCAAAATTTCCACATAACTTTGTATTTTGGTCCATCTTATGATGTAATTTTTAAATATTAAATAACTGATAATTTGATCAGTTACTCAGTACTTCAGTAAACTTTTTACCAAATACTTTTTGCTTTTATCTTAGTAATTTTATTATAAAGTATCACTACTCTTACTTGAAAATTTTTTTTAGATTTTACTATTTTACTTACAGAATGATAAAAATGTTTTGTTAAAAATGAAATAATCTGCCAGTGAATCTAGAACTCGGTTGCTAGGTAACAGATTAGACTTGGCCGGGGTTGCTAGGTAACCGGTTAGGCTTGGCCGAGGTTGCTAGGTAACGGGTTAGGCTTGTCTGGGGTTGCTAGGTGACGGGTTAGGCTTGGTCGGGGTTGCTAGGTAACTGGTTAGGCTTGGCTGGGGTTGCTAGGTAACGGCGCCTTTGGAACTCCTACGTTTTCATACATATTATGAGATTAATCCTTAAAACAAGCTCCTATATCTTGCTGCAAAGTTACTTGTGAGGTATAATCCATAAATTTTTTTCAGTATTTTATTGTTGGAAGAAATTTTGTATTCTTGAAAGTGAAAATTACTTTTTGTGCTTAAGTACATTTCAAAACTTGTACTTTTTCCTTCACTACAACAACCATGTCAAACTCAAGGCGCAGGGGCCAAATCTGGCCCGCCGTAATGTTTATGTGGCCCTCTAAGGTCCAGCAGGACACCGAAATAAAACCTTCAAAATAACACTTTTGTGCTAAAATATTGTTTAATTAATAAAATTTAATCAGTTTTTATCTGCATGCCGCAAAATTACATCAATGTGAAAAGATGTTCAACTTGAAGAAGTATTTACTGAAAATAGAAATAGCTACTTATTTATACTGCAGCAGTTTGCTGACGGGTTTTATCAAAGCTTTCTGCCATCAGTGGCTCTTTGAGGTCATTCATGATCTTCAATTGGTCCAAAATGTAAATGAGTTTGACTGGAACATTGTTTAATACAGATACTAGTACAGAGTGAGTACTTTTGATACCTCTGCATACTAACATGAACGACCACACCAAAATAAATCAGATTTTACTAAAACACCAGACGTGGCTCCCTTCCCAGTTCCCAGTAATCTGCCAGTTTCTGGATCGACCGTCGGCGTTTTTCCTCAGGTTGAGTTTGATGCGATTCTGTGGGTTTTATTCTGGTCTCACATGAGCCTGAATCTCAGGACACGTCTGTTGAGACAGATGGAGTCTCCTAAACACTGGAGCGGCTCCAGATCAGTGTGAAACGCTAACGGAGTCAGAACCATGCAGAGATGAAAGATCCTCAGCGATGGAGGCCAGGAGCAGGAACAACAACGCCGAGCTGCAGCCAGAGCCGCTGGTATTTCAGAAATGCAGCCTGACGGCCTCAGAGCAACGCATTAGCATCAATATTTCACCAAACCACAGAAGAAGAGACTGCTCTTATTTTTGTTTCTACTGTTTGCCTTTTTGTCCCGGATTCACTCAACAAGTTGCACTAAATCAGGTAAATTCAGCAAATGGAAGCAATTTGCTCTTGATTTCACCTGAAGGAATCATGTCAGAATAGTAAAACGGCGAATTATGGAAATTATAGATGTAAAATAAAAAAGAGGAGTAAATTTATGCCAACAAACTCTGAAATTTTTAGATTAATCTCAGAACTTTCTGAGCTCCAAAAGTTGGAAATTTTCAAGAAAAAAAAATCAGACTTTGAGATTAATCCTTAATTTTTTTCTAGAAAAATTAAGGAAATTTCAGACTTTCAAAACTCAAAATAAAAATTTTAAAACTTTTAGAATAATTTCAGGAAATTTCTAGAAAAGAGAAAAATTTCTGAGCTCCAAAAGCTAAAATTTGTAAAAGAAAAAAAACAAAACCTCAGAAATGTTGAGATTAATCTCTAAATTTTCTAGAAAAGATGTGGAAATTTCTGAGAAAAAACTCAAACTTTGAGAGTAAACTCACAACTTGTCTAGAAAAACTCTAGAAAAAGCGGCGTGTCGATGTTCGGGGCGGCGCTCGCTCGTCCTGCTGCCAACGTTTTAATAAAACGTCTCGCATCACGATCTGTTTCCTCTCAGCTTGTTTGTGCAGGAAAAGGAAACGAGTTTTAATTTGACAAGAAAAATAAAATCCATTTTTGGTCTGTCAACACAAATGAATATTTTTCTAAAGTTTTTGTTTCATTTTAAGCTTAAGATGGGGTCAGAGTTCAGCTAAATATTCATGGCAGAGTTCTCACGTTGTTTTCTTGTCTAGCGCCTCCTAGAGGTCAGCGCTCCTTGACCTTTGGCTTTGTGACTCCAAACTCAGAAAGTAAACAGTTTATGTGGAGCTTGGCAAGTTATTAATTACTTATAGAATTATTATCATTATTAAGTTATTAGTAATTAATCAGATCATTTAATTAAAAAAACTGTTGATCATGATTCATTTGGGTAAAATATCCAACGGAGAAACTTGGATACTTTTTAAAGACACTGTATATAATTTTAGATCATTTTTCATGTTTTCAGGTCAAACTAACAACAAATAAGTTGCTGTTTTTCTTAGTTTACAGTTTTCTAACATTGATAGAGCTCATTTCAGAGAAAGCTGTGGTGCCGTATATTTATATGAGTCTTATCATCTCCTTTTATTTAAACAATAAGATGTTTAATTATTAAAAGCCAAAAATAAGCAAACAGTTTGTATGAAGCGTCTCGGTTCATTGTATGAAACTGTCTGGATTTTAGCCCATTTTTAATTTGAAAAATGTAAAATGTTTTGTATTATTTACTTTTTAAAATCCCGTCTCTCGTCTTTTGTCACTTTGTTATGAATTCACATCAGAAGTATTAATCGCTGTTTGCTTTACTTCAAGCAGCATCTTGGCAGACGGAGGAGTTTTAACTAAGCTGCAGCTCGTTGCTAAATTAATTATCCAGATTTCATATCTGCCTGACGCTTCGTCTGGGAGGTTTGGGGATTGTTGCCTGAACATCCAAGCCTCTTTCTTTTGTTTTTAGCAGAGGTGCGCTCACCTCCGCTAACGCGCTAAACACAGGTGCCTCTGCTGCACCACACCTGCAATAGCGCACTTATTTATTGGTCAGATGTCATATTTTAAACTTAAATGTCAAAGTCATAAAGAAAAATAGTATTTTTGGTAAAAGTCACATTTTTCCAATGTGTCAATCTGCGCGTTTTAAATAAACGTGAAGGACAAATGTTTTTAGCGACGTATAAAACATAGAAAGTTTATTAATATTTGCTTCACTTTAAGTGAAATAATCTTCAGAGTACATGAGGGATTAAGAAGTTTTTCTTGGATTGAAACTCAAGGAAAATCAACAGGAATCAGTTTAAATGTCTAAGAAGAGTTTTATTTTTAGTGTGTGTGTGTGTGTGTGTGTGTGTGTGTGTGTGTGTGTGTGTGTGTCCGTGTCCGCCTCGGGGTTGTACTCCAGCGGAAAAGACCTCAGACTGTCGGGGTCTTCCGTTCGGTTTTATTGGATTAAACGTCTTGGGGAACATGAGAACCACTCTGTCCTTTTCTTTTCTCATGACTCACTTTAGTTCATTTTCATTTCATTTTTATCTTTAGATATTTAGATTCATAAACACAAAATAGAAGATCATTACATTTATAATTTCAGCATGTTTTAGTTTTTTGAGCACACAATAATTCCCAGTTATAGTTTTTCCCCATTAATTAGTTTTTATTTACTTAAGCTAAATAATTTTCTCAATTTCAGCTTTTGCAGTTTTACTTTTAGTGAACTCTTATTAAAATATTAGCAGCACAAGAAAAATCACATTTTTGTTCAACTATAAAAGGTTAAAAGGAAAATGTTTACCATTCAGAAAACTAGTTAGGCTCAACATTCCCCCATTTTATTCACTCTTTAAATTGTTCACAGTGTAAAATAAAATAAAATTTCCCCAGAACCTTCAGATTAAAAAAGGGATATTTATTACCAAAACAGAAGGCGAAGCACAGCTTAAGCTCACTGCAACAGCACAGCATCATGGTTGAGTCCACAGCTAAAGAGCCACGATTATATCAGTAACGTCAGAGATAAATATTAAAATATCACGGCACTCAAACCCACTGAGGAGCACAAAGTGTACAGACATTATCAAGAGCATCTACAGCAGCCTCAGTCATGCTCCTTTTCTTGCACTGCAGCGCCATCTAGTGCCTGCTCAGCATGGTTACAGTAGTACAATCAGACAGCAGCATGAAATGCAACAGGCGCTTCGTACCGAAAGCTAAACGAGAACATTTAAGGGACAATCGATCGATTTCTGGGACTCGAAGTGGAAGAGAAGAAGGCGACGGCGTCGTCCTCGGTTTGCTGAAATCAGAACTCCACCCGTTTCATTTACGGCTGAAAAAACAAAAACACACACAGGCCTCTCCCACTTTGGAGTTTAAAACGGTGGTCGTTACATTCGACTGCTAAATCCCTGCAGGAGTTTATTTCAAGTTTAAAGGAGAAACTAGTTTTGTGTGTTTAGAGGAGAAACTTGTGCGAGTTCAGAGAAACAAACGGACTGAAGTTGGACAACTTTCTTCAAATCTAACAACATTGGTGTCAAACGTTTGTGCAGCATAAATTTTTGTTTGTGCTGCTGTCACTTTAAAGGTATTAAAGCGTTTCCAGACGTCACCATCAATATCCTCAAAGTTAAAGCAGCACAAATTAAAATTCTGCTGCACAAATGCAGCTTCGGTCGATCGACTCAGAATTTGTTTGATTTTGTGAAATTTTAAAATGATAGCAGCACAAATGTAGCACAAACATTTGACACAAATTTTACTAGATCTGGGTAATGAGGGAGGGGCTAGTTGACCTTTAGGCTTTGATTAATATCTCCAAAGGAAAGGCAGCTCAAACAAAAATAATTTTTGCTGCACAAACGTTTGACCAATTTTATTCGGCTGCCTGACCTTTCATGGCCTCTGGAAACATTTATTAACGTCCTTAAAATGACAGCGGCACAAACAAAAATGTTGCTGCACAAACGCAGCTTCGGTCGATCGACTCAGAATTTGTTTGATTTTGTGAAATGTTAAAATGATAGCAGCACAAATGTAGCACAAACATTTGAGACCAATGTTACTAGATCTGGGTGATGTGGGAGGGGCTGGTTGACCTTTTGACCTTTAATATCTTCAAAAGGAAAAAAGCAGAAACAAATTTTGTGCTGCCAAACATTCGGCACCAATTCTGTTAGATTAGAGAAAGATGTTGGCCAACTTCACTCAGACTGCGTTTGGCCTAAACAAATCCCGGGAGCGATCTGGTTTTCAACCCGTTTCAGTCAAATCCTCTGATTCTGTGGAAGAACGACGTTTCTTCTGAGGTTTTTGCATCAATTTCCTCAACATGAAGCAGAAACGTCTGAAGTTTCCTTCAGACATCATAACAAACGAGTGAAACCCGAACCCGGGCGTTCGGAACCGCTCTGTAGAACAAAGGAGCCACATTCGGCCCAAATGAAATCAGGTGGAGTTCCTGTTAAAGGGGGTCGAAATGAACACCGTTCAGGCACAGGAAGTACTAACGCTAAAGGTCACAGGTCAGCCATGATGTTACTTTTTCTCTTCCGTCTCACACGGTTCTGATTGGTCGTCTGCGGGTCGGTCCGGTTGGTTATGCAGCCGTAGGCACAGAGAGGTGCTGCCACCTGCAGGCGGGGGAGGGTAATCTGGTGATGCGGGGTCGGACAGAGCGTTGCCTAGGCAACGACCCACTGCAGGATGCTGGTGTCTTTCCCGCCGGTGGAGATCAGGTGACTGTCGTCGTGCAGGAAGGCGACGTTGGTCACATGACTGCTGTGGCCGCCGTACTCGTGACTCGGAGCCTGTTCAGAAAAACACAAACACTTAAATCTACAAGAATATCATTCAAAAACTATTTAACTTTTTTATTAATTGTATAAACTAACGAATGATCGCTTAATGTTACAGTTCTGCAAACATTAAGTTTTTCCAGCTTCATGAAGCACACAGTATGAATATCATCATTATTATTATTATTACTGCTTTTTCTGAGCTATAATGTAAACACAATAGTATATATGCATTCACACATTTTTTAAATGCAACAATATGCAAAATAATTTAATAGAAGTTTTTTAAATTTGTTTTTCTGTTATAAAATATAATTTAAAATAGCTTTTTGAGATGCTCATATTTATGATTTAGAATTTCTCAAGCTGCGCGCTAGCTAGCATAGCACAGCTAGCATAGCAGCCTGACTAACTACCAAACTAATAAACATTTAATGTAACTTATCCAATTTATGGTGGTGTTTTATTTAGTTTGCAAATTATGAGAGACGTTTTCCCCTTAAAGCTACAGTATGTAATTTTATAAATATGAATTTATTACATATTTATTAAAACTGTAAAATAATCTGTGAAAATAAAAAGGTCGAACTCCTCCCTGTGGTTCTACCGCCATCTGCAGAAATACCCCAATCAGAGCCAAGAGGAGGGTCTTAGCGCCGTCAATCATGCTTGTGTATGGGTTGCTAAATGTGGTAATGTTGGAGAAACAACTTACAGGGAAGCAGTTTATCCTGTGTTAGCTGTGGCTATGCTAACTAGCCTGAGCATTCACTTCAGCCTCTGGTGACAGGAACTACCTGAAGGTGAGCAGCATGTACACAAACATGATTGACAACGCTGGTTGTTTCTGACTTGATGCGCTGCATTTCTGCAGATGGAGGTAGAACCAAAAACAGAAGCGGAGATCAATTTTTTCATAAATTATTGGTCTCAAACTGTCAATGACACTTTTAACAAATAAGAAAAAAACAAAGTTTATAAAAAATTAAATTAAGAGCAAAGCATCGATTTTGTTCTGAGAAAGTTTAGTGAACTATTTAAAATCCTGGAGCGTTTTCTCATGCCGTCCACATGTTTCTGTTTATTGTGTGTTTATAGGAAATTCTAGATCTTTTAAGAGTTTTAGCTGCTCGAAGTCATTTCAGCGTCGGGTTTTACGGCTCAGTGAAAACGGTGAAACACCTGGAACCTGAACTTTAACATCTGGTTTCCATCCACCACTTAAAAAAATCTGGAAGCATTTTATTTTGAAGCTTTCACTGCGTTTATGACCCAGTAGTTGGTGTTAATGTGAAGCCGATGCAGCGCAGGCTGGATGTGACCGACCCTTGGTTGGGAGCAGGGGAAGGCGAACAGCTGCACTTTGCCAAAGTCGTCAGCAGAGGCCAGCAGGGAGCCATCATGTGAGCGGCACACGGCGTTGATGTCCGTGCCGTCGGCGCCGTCCGGCCAGATTCCTGGGAAACAAAGAGTTAGGAAGTCAGTGGGAGACAAATACTGATGTTCATGTCATGTTCTGTTTTCAGCCTGCAGGAAAATACCAGGGCGTCAGAGAGCATCTGAAAGAAAACACGAACTGCAACTTTACATCACCTGAGACTGAAAGCTGGACATTTCATACAGCAGCTGCCCAGAGTGTTAGCATCAATACATGTAGCCAGTAGCTTTAAGAACAAAACAGGACATGAACACGATGGATAGAACGAAGGATACGTCAGAACGAACGAAGAACGAAGGATACAACGGAACGAATGAACAGTAGAACGAAGGATACGATGGAACAAACGATACGTTATAAGTAACTTTTGTTTAGAGTCAATAATTCCTCAATATGGATGAAAAAGTTCTTGTTCCATTGGCAGATAGAATTACTTATAACAAGACATTTTCCCATGTTGTAATTAAAATAATCTGCCAGTTGAACTAGATTTGTTTTGTTGGTAATAAGGGATTACTGACTTAAAACATGACCATAGACTGGAAATCAGTCAAAACTAAGACCAAAAACACTTGGTAGGATTTTGTGTTTTTGCACCCTGTGAGACTTTGCGTCAGCAGGACTGTTTGGTTTTAGTTTTGGTCTGGAAGGCCTACCGAAGGTGCTGAAGCTCAGAGTGCAGGTAGAAGTGGCCCACTCCAGGTTGCGCACCGTGTCCATGTTGGTCACATGTTTACCACTGGATGCCTCCCCTGAAAATTAAAATAATAATTACAACAAAAAAGCTTCATACACATCAGGTTTCCTCTTTTTGGAGAAAACAAAGACGTACAGAAGAGGATCTCGTAGTCTCCTGAGTTGGTGACGAGGTACTGGCTGTCTGCAGACCAGTCCAGATGGGTGACGAAGCTGGAGTGACCCTAAAAAACCCAAACAAATCAGAACAATTCCAGTTTAAATCAGTTTTCCCTCATGGCTGAAAATGTGTTTCAGTCTTTCTCAAACTGTGGCTCCCAGGCGCCCTCTGGTGGTCCGCAGGGTACTGCATGTAACCACTGTTTATTTGCAGAGGTCAAAGTGCGACGCTACAGTTAGCTTAGCAAAGGGTTGGCTTTAAAAATAGTAATGGATGAGTGGCTTAAAACCAGGTCACATAAACCTGAAGATATTGGAGGAAAGAAAACGACGGCAGGAACATTTACATCAGAGGAGGCCGAGTCGTTCACCAGAGATTCGATTCTTTTGAACAGCTCTGTCAGTGGGAACTGTTCTTTGCTCACACGTCAACAGCTATTGTTATTTTTATTTAATTAAAATAATTAAATTAAATACTAAAGATAAATACAATTTGTAGAATTGGTAGATAATTTTCAATCTATTTTTCTTTTGCTGTGCTTCTAAATTACAAACAGCCCTAAAATGTTATTAATTCACTCAACAAAAATAGCAACTTATTTTTAAATTTCTAAGTATTTGACATAATTGGAAAACTTAGGATCCACTTTCAGAATCTGTAAATAGCTCAAAATGTCCCAAACAGATGAATTAATGGTTGTGGTTCTTATTGGGATAAACAAAAAACAACAATAAGAGTTAAAGAGACTAATGTTTAAATTTCAGGTTGTATTTTTTAACAGGTGTTTTTTTTTACTGTTAAGAGGTTTTTAGCCTGAAAAGGTTTGAGAAACACTGATCTCTGCTAAGGGTAGAGAATCTGGACTTGCAGTGCATTTGCCCACGCGGCTGTACTTCTTGCCGCTCTCGCTCACGGCGTAGATGTAGACGAAGTTGTCATGGGAGGCAACAGCCAGGAAGTTACCATCTACAAACACAAACGGTTCAGAGAGCAGCTTGGAGAGAAGCATTAAGGAGAAATACGGAGCCGTCAGGGCGTTCACCTGGAGAGTATTTGACGTTTGAGATGATCTCGCTGCCGTCTGTGTGCATAGAAACTAAATCCCGGGTGTCGGTGTCCAGCACCAGCCACCTGGAACAACAAGAAGTGTTAACTGGCAACAGCAGAGCCAACAGATGCAGCAGCGCCTCACTTCCTGGCTCCAAACACCACTAAGCATATAAATATTTAGTTTTTAGCCTAATCAACCTGGTTACTGTTCAGTAATTGTAGATTTTTTGTAGAGTTTAGCTAAAATATTCAAACAAAAAGCAGCTGGAGAAGCTTCAATATCTGCAGAATGCTACTTTATGTGCTACTGGTTGGCATTTTCCTGAGGAGCCAATCCAGGAGCGCCATTCATCCCCCTTGATGCTGATTGGCTGTTACCTGCGGCGGTGTGTTAGGGTCATTATAGACAGAAAGAAAGGAGTAAATATCCGCCAAAAAACTCTGAAATGCTTAGATTCATCTCAGAACTCTTCTAGAAAAAACAAGAACATTTCTGAATTTGAAAAGTAGAAAATTTGCTACAAAAAAGCTGAAATTTTGAGATGTGACAAAATTGTTTTTTGTAGAAATATTGTACAAAAAACAAGGACAAACTCAAATTTTCAAATTAATCTCAGAAATGTTCAAACTCAGAAATGTCCTCTCTTTTTTTGGAAGTCAAAAATTTGCAGACCAAAAAAAGCTATTTGGAAATTATTTCGCCATATTTCAAGTGTACAAATATATTTGCACTAGAAACTGGAGCAGAAATACAACAACCAAAAAGAACCAGAATCACTGCTCAGTTCTTGGAGGAAATTAGATTTTGTAGCAAAAAAAACAAATATTTTTGCTCTCTAAAATATACAGAAATAATTGTGAATAAGTGATGGAGCCACTGTTTAGATTTTGTGTTTTTCCAGATGTTTTAGAGCTGCAGCTGCAGCGGCGGACCAACCTTCCAGTCATGGTTCCCACAGCCAGAACGGCACCACTGGGATGGAAACCTGCAGACCTTCCCGGATCCTGAACAAGAACCAAAATGCTAGTTATCCACGTCAGTTAGCAGATTATGCTCTGTTTTTCCGTTTCTACTGCTCCTTTCACCTCCAGGGTCTTGCTCCAGAGCGGCTGGTGGGTGCTGGTGTCCCACAGGTGGACCTGCTTGTCCTGAGAGCAGGTAACGAACTGCTCCATGGAGGGGTGGACGTCCAGCCCCCACAGCTCGTCTGTGTGACCCTGGAAACACAGGAAGGGGTTAAAACAGGAGGAGGTCGCCTGACGCTAACGGATGCTAACGAAAGCTAACAGATGCTAACAAAAAGCCAACAAATGCTAAGAAAAGGACACCAAGAAAGTTAAACCCTCGCGTGGTTACTATTCAGAAATTGTAGATTTTTTGGGTAACACTTTATTTGAAGGGGTGTGAATAAGACTGTCATGACACTGTCATAAACATGACATAACACCTGTCAAACATGACATAACACCTGTCATAAACATGTCATAACACCTGTCATAAACATGTCATAACACCTGTCATAAACATGACATAACACCTGTCATAAACATGACATAACACCTGTCATAAACATGACATAACACCTGTCATAAACATGACATAACTCCTGTCATAAACATGA
>NW_006799987.1:1556839-1654832 GCF_000485575.1 Poecilia formosa | reverse complement strand
ATGTCAACTTTGTATTAAAAGTGTCATAATTTACCGAATGACGTTTATGACAACAGTCATAAATATTCCTGAAGGCTTATTCATGTTCATGACAGGTGTTATGACATATTTATTACAGTGTCATGTCAGCCTTATTCACCCCCCTTCAAATAAAGTGTTACCATTTATTGTAGCTAAAATATTCAAAGCTAACAAAGCTAATGGATATAATGGAAGCTAATGGACACCAACAGATGCTAACAAAAGCTAAAGGATGCTAACAAAGGCCAACAGACACCAACAGACGGTAACAGATGCCGATAGATGCTAACGAGAGCTAAAGGATGCTATCAAAGAGACGCTAGCGGAAGCTAATGGATGTAACAAACGGTATTGGCTGCAAACGGAAGCTAACAGACCCTAACGAATGCTAACAAAAGCTAAGTGATGTCAGTGAAACCAATGGCTGCTAACAAAAGCCATTGGAAGTTGACAGAAAGATGCAAACAGCAGCTACACTAAAAGACGCTAACCGAAGCTAACATTAGAAGCTAATGGATGCTAACGGAGCCTTCTCCAGGTGCGTACCTGTACGATGGGGGTCAGGGTGTCGGGAAAGGCCGCTCTGATGATGGCGTTCTTGGTGGTTCCGACGAACAGCTCACCTGGTTTCCCCTCAGCCAGAGCCCGTACCGGGCCGAGCAACTCGCCCACCTGGACGCACAAAGAGAGAGAGAAGGAAAAGAGACCAATATACCAAAAACCACAGCTACTGGTTAAACTGGTTATCGTTACTGGAACCAACTGTTGCAGAGATATCAGTGATTTAAAATCATAAAAAAAATACTGTTTACTGTTCGACAGCAAACATGATTTAAATATGGAACCTGCAGAGGGAGGAGGAAACAGAAGGAAGGAAGTATAAACATAAAGGGTGAAATGGAGTGACGGGGAGAGACGTAAAGGAAAAAAGAGAGAAGGAAGGAAGTAAGTGAGTGAGAAAGGAGGATAAAAAAGGAAAGAACGTTTAGATAATGCATCTGGAATAAAGGTTGGAAAAACAAATGTTTGTAGGCTTTTATCTCAGATTGTCATTATCTGACCAACAAGAAGAAACATGAATCTATTCTGTCTGCGTGCTTCATCCCTCCTTCCTCGTTCTTCCTCTACCTCCATCTCCGCCTGCTTCCTGTAGTTGTGGTCCCACAGCGCCACCTTGCGGTCTTTCCCGCCTCCGGACACCATGGTGCCGTCCTTCAGGACGCAAACGGAGAAGATGCCACCTTCGTGTGCACCCGACACCACCTGGCTGATACGGTTACCACCTGGTAACACACACACACACACACACACACACGCACACACACACACACACACACACACACNCACACACACACACACACACACACACACGTTGGATGATCCCTCGTTCACAGAGACCTTCCACCAGAGAAAAGGAGCAAACCCGACCTTTGGCCCAGACGTAGAGGTTCCCACTGGAGTCTCCTGTGATGGCGTCGCCGTTTTCAGCAAAGGCCACACACAGAACGTACTTTGGTTTCTCGTGTTTCTATGGAAACGGATCAAATAATTTGTGGGTTTAATGTTTTTCATACGGTTTTTACACTGAGAATTAACATCTGCAACACAAAGAAGCAAAAAACTAAGTTCAGCAGCGAGAGCATATTTTAAAAGGTTTGGACTAAGATGATGTTAGCTTCAGTTTGATTCTCATCTCCCCTCAGTGCTCAGTCTGGGATTTCTCCCATTGAGCTTGATTTCTCGGGATCAATTTACTCTTTTGCTCAAGTAAAAGTAAAAAGTTTTCGTCCGAGAAAATACTCAATTAAGAGTAAAAAACGTGTTTGGTAAAATGTCTACTCCGGCGCTGAGTAACTGAATCAAATTATCAATCATTTAATATTTTAAAATTACATCACCAGTTGGACCAAAACATAAAGTTAAGTTTTAAAAACCAAAATGATAATAATTAACATAAGTAACAAAAAAATAACAAAAATCAGTTAAAATATTTATTTTCCAAATCAGTTTAACAGAAGCTGCAGGTTTGTGTGTCTGAGTCTGGGGGATTTCTGGTTAAAACATGTTTTTCATTCAGAGGGAAGAAAATCCAGAAATTTTACTCAAGAGTAGAAATACTTCATAATAAAATTACTCTAGTAAAAGTAAAAATACTCATATCAGTGATATTTTTTTGAAGTTGCTTAGGTGATTGTACTGATCAGCTCAGGATCCCGGCCGTCTGGACGAACCGAAGCGTAGAAACAAGCGCCCAGTTTTCTTCAGGCTCAAACCGTTTTACATTTAAAATCTGGTGTTCGTGGCGGTTCTACCTCAAACAGTCCCTGCCTCTTGGTGAGCGCGTTTCCCTCCATGGTCCAGAAGTTGATGTGCGACTTTCCACAGGTGACGATCAGATTCGTGTCCATGGGATGAAACACGGCAGCCAGCACAGAGTCGTTGGAGCACTGCAGCAGCAAACGCTATTCCTTCATCTGCGGCTTTCATCAGCTCACAATTAATGAGATGAAGGCGAGTTTACCTTCACTTCAGCGAGTTGTTTCTCTTTCTGCCAGTTCCAGACTGACAGGATGTGATCGTTGGCGTCGTCCACGGCGCAGAGGAAGGAGCCGCCGTTCTGAGTGGACGAAGAGAAAAACGTCACAGAAACATAAAACTGATTTCCAGCTGCTGCACAGCAGATAGCGAAACAATCCTGTTCATTTCCACCAAAAAATTCAGAAATTTTTAGATTAATCTCCGAAAATTTCTAGATAAAACACTGGAAATTTCTGAGTTTGAAAAGTCAAAAAAATTGCTTGAAAAAAAAAAATCTGACATTTTGAGGATAATCTAAAATTTTCTAGAAACAAAATGTGACAATTTCAGATTTTCAAGTTTAAAACGTCCTAGAAAAAAACTGAAATACTGAGGTTCATCTAAAGTTTTCTAGAACAAAATAAATTTCTGAGTTTGAAAAGTTTTAACATTTCCTTGAAAAAAACTCAGAACTTTTTAAATTCATCTCAGAAATTTTCACATTTCTAGGAAACTTTGAAAAATTTACTTGGAAAAAAATTCCACAATTTTGAGATTAACCAGATATTTTCTAGATACAAAACGTGAAAATTTCTGAGTTTGAAAAGTTGAACATTTACTTAAAGAAAATTGTTTAGAGAAAATGTCCTCTCTTTTTAATCATTTTTATAAACTGTCAGATTTTTGGTGGAAGTCTGAGATTTTCTGCCCTGACGGCGTCCAGTCGCTGCTTACCGACTTGGAGAAAGAGACGCAGGTGACGGCTCTGTCGAACGCCCCCATGCCGATCACATGCAGCGTGTTGAGGCTCACCGAGTCCCAGATGCGGACGTGAGGAGCGAGAAGCTGAAGAGGAAAAACAAACAAATAACTACAGAATTAAACATTTACTGAAGAAAACTACAATCAGAAAACTTATTTTATTAATTCCACTGAAAAAAACCATTAAAATCAGTGTTTTCTTGCATCCCAAGCAACATTTTAATTGGAAACTTATTTTATGAAACAGATTGTTTTTAAGCTCTTGATCAGATAAAAAAAAGAAAAAGGAATAACAAAGGTGCAGTTGGGTTAATAAAACAAACGGAGGTGCGGCGTCCACTTTACCTTTCCATCCTTGGAGTTTCCAGCCACCTGACCCGTTGCTATGGTTACCATGTCAGGATGAACGCTCAGGCTGAGGAGAGCGAAAGTGAAAAACGATTCACATCTAAACATTTTGCAACGTTTGCAAGTTCAAACATTCAGCAAAATAAAATAATTTTTTAAAAATTGTACCATTAGAAGCCTTTAAAGGACTCAGAGTGTCGACATTGTTATTGTTATGGCGCCGTCTTTGTGAGAGAATAAAAGGTGAATGTTTTCTTAAAAAGCAGGAAGCTGAAGGAGTCAAACTGACAGCAGTGGGACAAGAAACGGTTTTTTTCCCAGCATGCCTCAGGAGGCGTTTAGTGTTTACAGGCCAGCTGGTGCCAGATGATTGGATCATAGATTTAATTAGATGAACAGACACTTTTCACACAAAAGAAACTTCTGTTTGCACTGCAAAAACACAAAATCTCACCATTTCAGTCTAGTTTCTATTCCTCCTCTGTGTGTCATTTATTTTTTTTTTATAGGCGCAAAATCTATTAAATAAAGGATTAAAGGATTTCTTAAACACGCATGAAATTATCAAAGCAACATTACAGGTATGTTTTTAATGTGGGAATAACATTGTAACATGATGCATAGCTAAAAAAAGTCGATTTTAAGGTGTGGAGGTGAGTGTTTTCTGCTGTACACTGCAAAAACTCAAATAAGTTGAAATAAGACAGAAGTAACATGTAGGTAACATTTCAGCAAGATTTCAGAGCTTATTTTACATCAATAATTCATCAAAATTGATGGGAAAAAAACTAGGTCCAGTGGCAGATCAGTTAGTTTTGTCTTATTTCAAGTGCACTAAGATATTTGGAGTAGAAACTAGAAGAAAAATACTTGGTAAGATTTTATTTTTTACAGTGTGAATCATTTTGGTAAATGGTATCATTAATCCAGATCAAAAACATCAAGATCCAGACTGAATATTATTACTCAAACTGATAATCTGACATTTTACTCCACTATTCCTTCATTGCTTTTCATAAAAGTCATATTTCTGTGGAGAATTTGAAAGGAAAATAAAAATAAAATCAGTCATTTTCAGACGTGAAAATGACCAAAATATGCAGAACAGTGGACCATAAAATGGTTTTAAAAGTGGGAATTAATTCAAAAGTTCTGATAAAAGGCGAGTAAAGTTTGAGGAGGTTTAAAACTGCGAGTGGGAGCTTCCCGAGAAAAGTCTGATCCATACTGGGAACAACAGGAAATTCTGCAGATTCCTCTGGTGGAAGAAAGAAAGAGATGGTGGTTTTCTGGTGAAGTCAGGCCATTAAAGGAGAAATTATACAATTAGGTTCCTCTTTGTTTGAAAACTGCTTCAAATTGAAAGTTTTTCTTGGAAAAATTCAGCTGCTTGGTGATCGAGTCTGAACTGGATGCTAATGAATCTGTCAGTAGCTGCATCTACATTAACCATAAAATCACAAAACTGAAATTATAATAAATTTATTGATGGAAACAAGGCAATTTAGAGGAAAAAAAACATTTTTGAGCTAGAGTGAGGCGGTTTTTCATATTTAAAACAGTGTTTTTGTATCACATGATTAACAACAGGATGTTACTACTGACAGAAACACCAAAGAAGACAGGAAGTGGTAGCAGGATGATGGTTTGTTTTGGTTTTTCTTCCATCAGAGCTGTCACAGCTTCACAAAATTAAAAAATTTTTGACATCAACAAAATATCAACAAAGATTTGTATTGCAGCTAGTGTTATAGATATTAACATAGACGGATCCAAAGGCTTTATTATGGTATCAGTGTTTGTTTCCTCACCATTTGACGTCGTCGTTGTGTCCCAGGTAATGTCTCTGCTGCTGCTCCTCAGTGTTGTACAGAACCACCACCGACGCGTTGAAGTACACGATCTCCCCGGTGGGCAGCAGGTAGAGGTTGCAGCGGCAGTCGCGGCCACGGTAGCCGTAGCTAGCCCACCGTTTAGTTAGGGAAGGTGACCGAAGCTGTAAAGATCGGCAGGAAGCCATTTTTTTACGTAAAATATCCACAAACAAAGATGGACGCCAAAGCTGGGGGTTAATTTCTGCTTCAAAAACCGATCTGATTGGACGCTGTGACAGACTATTGCTGTGCTAAAAGGTGTTAGCTAAAATAGCATCTCAATGCTAAACATGTAGCAGGAGCGCAGATGCTAACACTAATGTTAGCAGCCAGAATTTCTAAAGAAGCTGAATGGAAGAAGTAGAAGTTAGTACCAATCTGACTGTTGAATAACCTAAATAAGAGATTAAAAACAATAAATACCTTTGTTGTTGAGCTCATATCTGTTTATTAAATGATTTAGCAGCAAAAAACGGGAGTTGAACTGAAAAAATATTTAGTTTTGTTGACATGGTTTTCGATTAAAACAAGGTTAAATAATTAGACTGAAATTAACTCAACCGATTAATTACATGAGGTTTTCGCCAAGTGGATAAAATCTAAAGTGTTGATGAAATAAACACTTTAAGGCAACAAGCTACTGTGATGCTGCTAGCAGTGAATAAAAGACCATTAAATTACATTAGTTTATGTGTAATGGTGACATTTTTCCATTTCCTGGAGCCAACCTTTAAGAAGTTTTTTTAAATAAATGAGAAGTGTGGCTTTCACAGTACTTGACACAGAATTACAAAAAACGTATAATTTTAAAAATTATACAATATTTAAAATTACAATTTTAAAAAACTGATTTAATGTTTTTTCTATTTTAAAAATATTTCTCCTCCACTGCTTTGACCATCGAGTCTTTCCTGGCTGTCGTCGCCCTTTCGGTTGGAAGGATACACCCACTGAAGCTTCAGCTTTTTGTCCGGCAGCGCCACCTTCTGGTCCAGGTTGAAGCCGTCCCGCTGCTGGTCGGGGACGTGCATGGTGACGGGACGACCGCGCAGGAACATCCTCACGTAGCCGTCCTCTGAGGAGAAAAACGGCTTTAAATACACAGACTGTGAATCCGTCGTCAAACAGAGAGAAAAGTAGAAACATAAAACAGAAAGGAAGAAACTGGAGGGGGGAACAAACTTTAAACTTATCGTTTAGGTCATTAAAACATTTACTTTTACATCAAATAAGCAAAATAAGGAGCTGAAGACCAAGAATTAAGTTTCTGCAACAAAGTTTATGTAAAACCAGCTGCTACCATTTAAAGGTTTTTCAAAGTTTCTCAGAATTAATTCCATTTTACAGGGATTTTAGGTGACAGGCCAAAAGTGGAAAATTAAAGAGACACGGTGACTTTTTAAACATGTTCCTACATCACCTGTGAAAAGCAGGTTTTTTTCTTTCTCTCAAACTTTTAATGTTGTACCTGGAGCATTTTAAGTGGCTGTGCCAAAGTAAACAGGGCTTGGAAAAATAAAATAACTTTTTACAAGGCTTATTTATCCAACACCTTGTCTTGGTTTATTAGGAAATACACTGAAGTTTGTAAAAAACAAAAAAAAAAACCTGAAGGCAAATATTTATATATGTATATAAAAAAGGTAATTTTACCTGCATTGTAGGTGCATTCTTTGGATTTGCTGAAAAACAGAAAAACTGATCAGCAGAATGAAATCGTTTCCCACTCTGAAGATTAAAAATGTTTTAAAAGTGAGCTGTGGATCCAGAGAGCCCATCACGCATACATTTAGTAAATGCATGAAACGGAGCAGCTCCCTTTCACATCATTTCATCTCCAGGCTTCAACCCTCATTACTTCATTCGACTGGACAGCGAGAGGAAACATGGGAGTCAGCAGAAACACGAAGTGGACCTCAGCATTCAGCTCATGAATAACCAATCAGATTAAAGATACCAGCAGCTGCTCCGACACGGCGTGCAGGCTGCAGAACGCTCCAGGTGTTTGGAGCATAAAGTCATAAAGTCGCAGCGCTGATGGGTGAGAGGCGGCTGCAGCAACAAGCTTTCAAAAACGGCCAAAGATGAAGAAAATAATTAAAAACACTGGAAATAATCAAGTAGCACGAACAGCTAGCATCCACATTTAAAGCTACAGCATTCCACCTTTAGAAGATGATTTAAAAACATATTTATTAAAAGTTTCAAGGAATATAATGGCATAATAATAAAGCAAGAACACATCCTCAAAGATCATTAAACTTCAAATTATAATGAATATTTAATACTGGAACTGGACGACATTTTAACTATCCAAAACAAACAAAAACAACAAATAAAATGAATTATGAAATCTTTCAGAAAAAGAAAGACTCAAACATTTTATCATCCAGTTTTTGGTAAAAAAAAAAAAAGACAAATCCTGCAAATGGAAGTTATTGAGCTCAATTTATCATGTGATTGATTTATTGCAACATGCCTCGTCTTAGCGCTGTCAATCAGGCTCGTGTATACGCTGTTCAATGTGCTGATGGAGGAGAAACAACTTCTCATCGTCATCAGTGGCTATGCTAACTAGCCTTAGCATTCTGTAGCATACACAAGTGTGATTGACAGCACAAAGACCCTCCTGCCTCTGACTGGTTGCTTCTGGAGGAGCAGTGGGTTTTTAGGGTAATTTTTTTCACTGATTATTTGTCTCACAACACAGTGATACTTTAATACATAAACATTTTTTTCTTATAAAAGTTACATTCCTCAGTTTTAAGACGGATCTGTTTTGGAAAGTTTTCTATTCGGCCCTCAGGCTTCGATCTCCTTTGATAAAGAGAGAAAACACTGAAGGTTTTGTGCTCCAATGTTCCCATTAAAAATAAAAGAAATTACTTTTGATCAATTATGACACAGAATACAGAGAAACTATTGTACCCATAGAAAGGGAGGATGACGGCGTGGGCCCAAACGCAATGCAGGCAGCAAAGCTCTGCAGCTTCATGTTGGAAATCTGTGTTGCTAAATGCAAAATTGCAATGATTCAGCCGTCCATCACGACTCTGCAGCTCCTGATTCAGCCGTCAGTCAGCCGGCCAGAGCTGCTGCGGTTTGAGCACTTCACTGGTTGCTGACTGGCAGGACGACCTGTCCACCAATCAGCCGCGGCTACAGAAGAAGTGATGACATCTGGATAAGGGAAAAGTTTTAACTTTAACCCAAAAACTGAAAGGTGTGGAGACAGAACAACCAAACAGGCTGGGAAGGAGGTAGGACAGAAAACGGCGCTAGTAAAGGAGGAACTCTGAAAACATCAGCCGCCGTTCTGCAAAGGCTTCACTGAAAACAGAAGATGAGTGAATGCAGAATATTTTTGCATTTCCATTTGGGTCTCAACTGCTTCTAAAAACAGGTGAAGCACTTAAAAACATTAAAAAGTAGAAATAAAAGCAAGTTTCCGGCTGTAAGTTAATGTTTTTTGGTGCCTGGAAAATGAGCCGTTTATAAAACCTACAGAATGTGACGTCATTAATCAGCAGGGACTGCCCGTTACCTAGCAACCCCAGCAAAGCCCAGTCTGTTGCCCAGCAACCCCAGCAGAGCTCCAGCACGTTTGGTCAGCTGGTTTTACTGCTGTACAATGACTGCTGGAAAAGACGGGTGTTTTGTTGTTGACTGACCATCCAGAAACCACTTACTACTTTCTTGTTGGTTGTGCAGGAGGCTCTACTAATGCTTCTCAAAGATGTACGTTTGTATAATTGCACGTGTCTGCAGCCATTTTCACGTTTGAGTTTAAACGTTGAGTTGGGGTCGTGGCCAGCAGCACCTTGTTTAGATTTAAATTGACAGGACGTCCTAAAACAACTAAAATCTGAAAGGAAGGCAGAACTAAACAGACTGAAATCTTTTATTCAAGAACGATTTTTTACAAAAAAGTGTAGTGAGTAGGATTTGAATAGACCTTTTCTAACCTGTTCAGTGAAGCACAATATGTCTCCTTTATTGAGTCAAAGGAGATGTAAGCCTGTTTCAATATGAGGCGCAGATCAGAGAGCAGATCAGAGAGCAGATGTCTGATCTGGTTCTGGTCAGGTGGAGGCCAGTGTTGGCTCTTTTAACTAACCACATAAAGGCCCGGTTGTTTGCGTGTCGCTCTGGCAGGGAGACGAGGCGTGGCGCGGCTGCAGCCAATCACAGGCCGCGGCTGACCCCGTAATTAGAGCAGAGCTGGCTGGGAAACTGGCAGAAAAACACTGTAAATACCGGCACATCTAAAACCTCCTCACTGTGAAACGTGAGCGAGTCTCCTGCTTTCCAGGCGGAGATGAACAAACAGAACCTTCATTAACATGCAGAACATTTTCCGCCTGGATGGCTGCGCTCGGAAAACACACAGAGGGGACGGACGAGCTGCAAGGATGCACCAGGGGAACGCAGTAATCCTCCTGAGTACGATTCTCCAGAGCTGCACATTTCTGATGAACAAACGTCAAGCAGAAACAAAATGTCTGCTGGTTTAAAGTTCAGAGGATTCAACAACAAGGGCAGCAATCAACGAAAAAAAGAAAAAAACCAGCAGATCTGTGATGGATGTTAAACTAAAAGAAACAAAACCTGCTAGTAAAATCTTACCAGCCTTCTATGGAAGGCAGTTTTATCATTTACTACAGATGGAATCTTCAACAAAGATCAGATTAAAAACCAAATCTGATTGTAAAAAGTTACTGTAGGTTCGGTAAACAGGAGGAAACTGTTCTGGGTATGACAAATTTTCTTTTAACCAACAAGAACTGACTCAAAAATGTCTAATACGGCAGAAAACTCTTTTAATTGTGATTTTTGTTGCATATTTTCTCAAGAAAATAAACGACAAACACGTCGGAAAATGTCTTCATAGAGACCCAAATTCAACCCCTTAGAACCTCAACATGCCTTCATAAAATATTTTAAGACATTTAGTTCAATTAGCTGTTGTAATTGTGGTTTGATTATATATTCAAACAGCTTGCCATATTCCTGCTGTTAACCTGTCAGTTATTTCAGTTTTCAGCCCTGAAGCAGCAAAACCAGTTCAGAAAGTTTTATTTCAACAAGCCTGCCAAAATTTAGAATAAAAAAAAAACTGAAACGTCTTAGATAAGCAGGTCAAAGTTCATGAGCTCTGCTTAATTAAAAACAATTGATTCCTGCTGGTAACACCACAAATGAAACCTGAACCCAAAAGCAGTCAGAATAATTTATGACTTCTTTTCTAACTTTTTCATTTCAGCCTTCATGTTTCATTTTCTGAGGCATTTGACTTTGCATTAAAAGATATTTCCAGTAAAACATTTTCCTTATCCTCCAGTTCATCTGATTGGCATTTCTTGTTAAGACTAAACTAAAAGGGATCAGAAAACAAAGCGGTGCAGTCAAAGGCGCACGGAGGAAATGGACGTTTCTACCCCACTAATGGTTTGTGGCGTCCTTCAACTGCGGGATGATGGGAGCGGTCATCCATCAGCTGATCCATTATGACTTAAGTGCTGCAGCAGTCGACTTTATAAACACGTTTTCTGCACGGTTCCACTCAGAAACTGCAAATTATACAAAAACCGGAATAAATCCTGCAGGATTTATCATGTCTGAAAACAGATGAATCAGATTACTTGCTCACAAAATGATTCCAGTGATTTAAAATAAGTTTTATTTAGTGCCAAATGAAGCAGAATGTGCAGCGAAATCACTTGAATCAGGTTTTTGTGTAGAACATGCAGGGCAGTGCGGTCGGAGAAACTCAACCCAGTTCCTGTTGGTGCAGCAGAGTTTGCTGCATGTTGAGAGGAAATGTGATCAATTTCATAACCGTGATCATAACTCTGCTGCAAAGCCAAACTCCCTCTGCAGCGCTCCGACTCGCCAGGTGATCCCCAGGTAAACCCCCACATACACAAAGAAGAAGCTGCGGCTGGTTACCATAGCGACCAGATCAGATCTGCTGAGCCCTCCACCTCTCCTTCCTTATCTGTTTGTTTTTTACATCAGGAGACGACCGTTTGCTGTAACTAATGACACAGAAGTTTCTATGTGGAGAGAAAACATTACAGAAACGCCGTCAGTCTCATTTTGCCTCCAGTCGGGTTTTGCTGCCCCTCCCCACCGCGCCGCACACACAGACCCAACCACATCCAACTGTTCGCGTGACAACACAAACCTCCTCAGGCTTAGAAATCTATAACACGATGTGAGTGGAAACCCGTCCACAGTGCAACAGAACCAGCAGGAAGTGGTTCCGGCGGGTCTCTGAGGCTTTGCTGTTGGCGTTTACCTGGAGGATCGCTTCATGTCTGCCGTTTTCCCGTTAGAGCAGCTTCCAGCTTCCTGCAGAGCCGTTTGTGTCCCGTTCAGCAGCCGCACAGACACACACTTCCTCCTTCGCTCTGCAAACTTTTAGCTCAGCATCGCAGCCAATCAGAGGGCAGCTTCCAGCCCAGAGCCCCGCCCCCTCATGTTACCCAGTAACCACACCTCTTTACCAGGAAGGAAATCCGAGCCGTCGGCAGAAACACAGGACAGCAGCAGCAAACAGTCACATTTATCCGAGGAATTCATCACAATGTTACTTTAACCTGAGCAAAACTGAAGTACATTAAATCTGTACAAAGATCAACAACATTTTACTCTTCATATGTTACAAACTTCATTGATTTTAATGTAAAATAAAGTTTTAAGCTTTATGTTAATTTTTGGCAATATGGACTTAAAACTGTGTCATAATACTTTGTTGTATTTATTGTGGAAACAATAATTATGAAAAACTAGTTCAAGTTAGTTAATTGCAGTTTATTTAATTAAAATGTTTGGATTTGCCTCTTTCCACAGACTTCCAGTTTGTTAGTTTATTTTATTTCAATAATCATCTCTGCTGACTCAACAGAAACAACGAGTCATATTGAGTATATAAATATCTATGAAGCGTGTTCATTTCTGTTTGTTCTTTTTAAGTAAATAAACTGAAAATGTAGTTGTTGTCTAGTTGGTGGCTCAGAGGCAGTTTTCAGCCTCCTGCCCCAGCAGCAGATGTTACCTTTTCCCACCAGAGGAGCTGCTGGAGGACGTGGTCCGACTCCGACTCTCTGCTGCCATCTCTCTGCGGACCAGGGTAAGTCTTTCTGTGGACATGCTCTTCCTGCAGACGGAAAAACAAAAAAACAAAAAAACAACAGATCTGAATGTCCAGAGCTTCAGGACTTTAAATTATGATTTTAAACAGGCTTGATGAAACTGGAAATAAGTATTGCTGCTCATATTTATCCTAAAAACGTCATGTTTTGGATTATGCAACCAAAATAATCACAAGATGATTAGAACAAAAAAGGAAGGAAGAAAGAACGAAAGAAAGAAAAAGTAAAGAAAAAGAAAGAAAGAAAGAAAGAAAGAAAGAAAGAAAAAGTAAAGAAAAAAGAAAGAGAGAAAAAGAAAGAAACAAACAAAGCAGGAATACAGACAAAAACAAAGTGATAAAAATATATGAAAAAGAAAAAGAAAAAGGGAAAAAAACTTTTTCTCTTGGGAAGAAGTGTATAAACAAACAGGTTTTTTCTTTTCCATATGCTGTATTTAAATTTTTCTGGATAATTCAAAGACTTGAGAACCCACACGGAGCCTTTTGGCCTAGTTAAAGTTTCCGTCCCCATCCTACCTCTTGATGGACTGCAGCACCTCTTTCTTTGGCGACGACGGCGAGGAGAGGAGGCGTTTCTGTTGAACGTAGCCGTTACTCAGAGGCCTGGAGGGAAGAGCCTGCAGCAGCTGACGCACTGGAAGGCGACACATTGAAAAACTCACAGCTTCGTCAACCGGCTCCAAAAAATAACAATTTCAGCTCCAGCAGCGATGGATTATGTAGAAAAGGAAATGCATGAAAGACGGCAGCGTCTGCAGTCTGGTTTAATAGTTTTCTTTTAAAACAGGCTGAAATGATTCGGAAGAAACAGAAGCTGTAATGCTGTGACTGAATCTCTAAAGTTCTTCATAAACTGAAACACTGTATCTGCTTTATGAAGGACACGAGGGTAATTAAAGGGGCAATATTATGTATTGCCCCTTTAATTATCATTTTATAACATAATCAATATGCCAACCTTAGTTGTTTAAAACAGACTATATGTGGGCGACTGTGGCTCTGTGGGTAGAGCAGTCGTCCTGCCCCTGGGCACTTAACCCCAAATACTGCCTACCGATCCGCATATCGGTGAATAAATGTGTGAGCGTTTGTGAATGAGACTCTAGTGTGGTCAAAAATGATTGGACAGAAAAGCATTATATAAGTCCATTTACCATTTATATATCAAATATTACTTTACTTTGTAGTTTAACACTTTGAAATTGGGTCTCTGTCTCTTTAAGAAACTCCTGCTGTTTCTGAAACTCCGCCTTCAGTTAGTCATCCAAACATGGCTCCTCTATTAACCCTTTCACAACATTTTTACCAGCGTTGCTCTGAGCAGCAGCTCCTATAATGAGCTCAGTTCCACCAGGCGTTTGCTAATTGCTGCTGGCTAGTCTGAAGGAGCCGAGTGGGGAAGTCTCAGAGTCTGGAAGCTTGGGAACTGCAGCTAAGAGCAGCATCACGAAGGCGGAGCTAGGCCCACCCAGGCGTTTTGCAAAGCCGAATGGTTGCCATGGAGATAAAACATGCATGAAAGAATCAAAGCAACACTTTGATTTAGATGAGGGAAATAATATTATAACATTATATAAAGGCCAAAAAAGTTGCTTTTATATGACACTGCCCCTTTAAGTCAAAACAAAAAAAAAATGCTACAAATGTTAATTATGTTGTAAGATAATGACTGCTCAAATATCTCAACAGGGCCCCGTTGAGATCAAACCGTAGGTCAGTAAAAAGGGAAAGTTTTACCCTTGGTAGGTGGTGTTGAAGCGGCAGCAGCAAGCGGCCTCCTGCCAGCGTGAGCGCCCCCTGCATGCGGCCCCTGGCTCTGCTCCTCGCAGTAACCGAGGCGACGCAGCGCGTCGGCCAGAGCCGCCTTCAGCAGCTGGATCTCGTCCTCCTGCAGCTGCAGCCTCTGCTCCAGGTGGGACACTCTGTCCTCCATGTCCATGTTGCTGCTGGCCGACACCGTGTCATCTGGAGAGAAGGTCCGACTCAAAGATAAATCACGCTTTCATCAAAACAACAATGAAGAGGACGCGTAGAAGTGAACATATAATGGTGACTTCACACTGGACAATGATAAAGACAAACATAAAAGCAAAAACAAACACTTTAAATGAAATAAAATCATCCTTTTTGGCTAGAGGAGTTTCCACAGATGAACCAGTTTGAATTATTTAGGGCGAGTCTGAACCAGACAGAAAGGAGAAAAGACAATCAAAGTAAACCAACACCAGTTTAAACTGACAGGCTGGAGGAGGAAGGATGGGGAAACGATCCGAGTCGCAGCTGCAGAAACAAAACAACACTTTGTTTCCTTCCTGAAATTAAGTGAACTAGTTTAATGTGATGTAATGTGTTAAGGCAGAGTGGGAACCAGTTTTAAAGTGATCCAGGATCAGTTCAACATGTTTCCTGTTAACTAAAATATGTTGTCTGTGATAAATAATAAACTCATACTTACTATAACTTATCTAACGAGAAACATATTATTATATTACTTCAAAAATGTACATCTACCTTTACCTGAGTTTTTGTTTTCATATAACGTTTGACTAGTGCCATTTTAGATAATGCCACACTGTGTCACTGTGGCTGTAACAAAAAAAGAAAAAGAGAAAATGAAAAAGAAGAACCCGGATCGCTTCTCACACAAGAGCCCGGTGGTAGAGAGCCGGACCGAATCCAACTTCCAAAGGACCTATTTGTGCTCTCAACATTTCTCTCCAGAAGACTTTGAGTCATTCGTGTGAGCAAAACTTACAAAGGCTCTAACAGGTGAGTGTTACCTTAACAAGCTGAAATTAAATCAAATGATGGCCCAGTTTCATTTTTCTGGACGATTAAACCAGATTTTTATGTTTATGTAAAATCTCAAAGGTTCATGACGCGCTTTATTCTGACAAAAGTTTCCAGATACTTCAGAGGAAAAGAAAGCCTACAGCTCAGCGTTAGTTTCATCCACAGGTTGAACTTAAAAAAATGAATAAAGAAAATGATAATGACATACTTAATTGCATTTAATTGTAATTTAGTTTAATATTAAACAAGCTGAGAAGAAAATCCACATAAAGCAGGTGGATACATGTAAATTTGTCTCTTCAGCGAAAAATACCACTGATTGTAGCCTAAGTAACTAACAACTTCCTCCTGATCTGACTGATCACCTGAATCGATCGCCAGCTTGTCTGTAATCAAATGTCTCAAGGTTATAATGATCCGGAGGACAAATCTGCGCTCTACTGCCAAACTGGAAACTGGAACTACAAGCACCACTTCAGCCAAAGTTTTGAAATCAGGGAACATTTCTCGAGACGACGCGATCAGCATGGAGTTTGAATGTTCTCCTTGTGCATGTAGGTGTTATTTCCAGGTACTCCAGCTTCGTCTCACAGTCCAAATTCATACCTGTAGGGGTAGCTGGTCCTCTCTAAGCTGCTGCACAGTCCAGCAGATAGACGACAGACGTCCATTCATGCCGAATACATCGACCAGATTAATAGATTTTTCTAAAATCTCAATGAAAAAGTGACGTTATGCTTCTGCCATTAAAAATGAATTAGTTTCAGGTTGACGTTCAGTCTAATAACCCAACCGTCTTTCACTTTGCCGCTCTTATTTCAAACCCATTCCAACACAATCATCATCCGCAGCACGGCAGGCGTCGCTGAAAGCTGGTCAGATTACCAAAGGCAAACTGCCTTCTGAGATTATTCGTTTGACCCACATCGCCGGATTACAGCCTGCTATGAACCAAAAAACATTTTACTTTACATATAAACACAAAGACAATTCTGGCATAACTCAAAAGTACTTAAACTGCAAAAAATATATGGTTTTTGTGTTATTATGTTTGCAAATAACTTTCAGTTTAAGCCTTATTTTAAAAAAATGTTGTGCAAAATCAGTTTTCTTTTTTGTTAAATCCCAAAAATAAAAGGAAATGCATTTCATAATCTGCAACACTTTATAGTTCATTTTGTGACGGAAACAATTACGGTAATCAGATCAATTGATTATTGAAATAATCAACTAATTTACATACTCAAAAAGAGAGCATTTGTTGAAAGAGCAACATTCAGTGCGGTAATAACTGTAGAAGAAATCAATATGTACATTTCTAATTTAAACAAAAATACCTTCGCTGTAAATATGTTCTACCAAGAAAAAGTGTTTCGTAAGGCTGTAGAAATGGCCTAGTCAAAGTCCAGAACGGAACCTGATTGAAAAGCTGCAGGAATGTTCTTTCAGTGGACTACACACTTTAAAGTAAATAATTTTAAAAACCTTCCTATTCAGCTGGGTTAACCGCACAATTAACAAAACAAAGATAAAAATGCTAATAAAGACGGGCTGTGGATTTATATAAAACCATAAAGTGGAGTTAATGATTTTCACCAGTGCATTACCTCAGAGCAACATGAGCAGCTCAGTTACATCCACAGTAACATTTCACTGTCAAATGAGGCAGGAAAAGGCTGCAAGGAAATCAAACTTCTGATTTACATCCAGTTATCAGCCTCAGGGGAGATTTGCATGGCAGAAGTGACCAGAATAACGAAGCATTATCTTTACTTCTCATCACACTTTCAGTTCGTTTTTAATAGGTTGGATAAGGTTTTAAACAGCTACCAGTTGAAGGAAGAATACCTTATGCACGTCCTGAGTGACCCATTTGTCCTTTACTTCACAAATTACATAAAAAAACACCAACAATTAAAGTTGAATATCCAATTAAATCCGTCTGTTTCCAAACCGTTTCTGGTGGAGTTGGTAAACAGAATAATGCTGAATTATATTAAGTTCTCATCAAGCGTCCACTTTGTTTCTAACAGGAGGCGCTGGATAAGGTTTTAAATAGCTACTGCTTTAAAGAGAAACATCTTTTATTAATTTTCAGAGTGGCTTATTCGTCACTAATCTCACAAATTACATCCAGGAACACCACAAAAAATGATGTGGAAAATCCGATTAATCCCGTTTCTTTCCTAACAGAAAACCACCATTTTATGGAAATTAACCGAAACTGACGAGGAAGTGGACAGAATGTTGGTGGGAGGAGATCCTGAGTGAGAAATGTGAAGAGAAACGTCATGTTTATCTAGGCTGCAGTGAAAATTAGACACACAGGCGGCAAACAAGGAGAGACGGGGATTGTTTCAGTATCTCAGAACCAGCAGATTTCAGCTGAAATGCAGCCTTCTCCAAACACAGACGGTAAAAACAGCATCGCGAAAGTCTGTTTTCATCAGTTCAGCGTGAAAATACTGTGAAACATTTTAAACTACAGAAGCATTACCTTTAACATGCAGCAGAAAAAAACTGTGTTTTAGAAAAGATCCCAGATTTAAACTCAGCCTGATGCGGTTTAAGCACATTTCAGATTAATCAACTGGGTGAGTTGATTAGTTAATAAAACCTGTCATGAACTTTAAAACAGAAGGAATTCAGTGGCACCAATATAAAGGAAAAATATGCCCAGAATATCATTTCTGAAGTTTCTGGCTGGATGTGAAATATTAATTTCCCCGTAAATCTAAAAAGTGGTTGTGAAAGGAACGAGCTCCAACATGCATGTTTTACATGTGAAGGGATCAAAGCCCACTCTTCATGGAAGAATTATTATTTAGTCTGTTGTAGCTCATATCTTATTACTTCAATGACATTTAACTCTGGACTTTGAGTGCACCACTCCAGAGCTTTGAGAGTCGTCAGCTGGACTCACTAATTTGCTTTGCATCATTTTTGTGCTGCTGCCCAAGTGTGCTTGAGCTTAAAAGGGCAGCATGATGCATTTTCCAGGCACATGGTGCCATTTTATAGCACAACCAAGTAACTATCAGACCGTCTGTTTGTTACTAAAATGTTTGTTTAAAATAACTTAAAGGAAGTTTGAATTTGTAATTTGAGGTCTTGAAATTGGGTCTCTGTCTCTTTAAGAAGCTCCTGCCCTTTTCAACACTCTGCCTTCAACACGTCACCACGACAGTGCTCCTCATTATGCCGTTTACAGCCGTTTTTAGGAGCGCTGCATGAGAAGGAGGTTCCATGTACTGCAACCAGGTGTTTAGTTGCTGCTGCCACTAGTCTAGAGGAGCTGAGTGGAAGACTGCGCTCGGTAAGAGCAAGCGTTTAGGCGCCCCCAATGGTTGCTCAAACATGCATGAAAGAATCAAAACAAGACACCAGGTATGATTTTGATAACAGAAAACATTAAAACATGATGTAAAGCTTAATAAAGTCAATTTTCCATAATAAGATCTAAGTGTTGTAAGTGGAACTTGCAATTATTTATTTAAAACCAGCTGGTATTTCTTGCTGAAACATCACTTGAAAGATAGTTTTGTCTTATTTCAGGTGAACTAAAGTATTTGCACTAGAAAGTAGATAAAAATAAGATTTAGTGTTTTCAGTGTGATTTTACACCACATCTGTCCACAGAATATTTTCCCAAATGTCTTGGGATAATGTACAGATGGGATTGTGCATTTTTGTGGCTTGGAAGTTGTTCCCATCTTGGAACTGGACACAGTTTGCAGCAGCATGACCTTAATCTCCCATTTATGCTCAAAAATCCCCCAGTGGGGCAAAATCAATTCTGCAAGGCAAAGTGGGCCAGAAATCAATCACTGAGAGTTATTCCCAAAGGTTATAAGGTTTAGGTGGGGAATTATATATATATATTTTCTTTCTTTTACACGGGGACTGGTTGGTTCAGACAGATGTTTTATTTCTTTTGTAAATTAAATAGCATCTTGTATTAGATTATCTTTGGTATTAAGCTGTTCAAAAACTGACAGTTTCCTATAACTTGTGTTTCTGAGGTAATATCTGGCTGGTTCAGACGGATATAACAGCGTTTTGTGTTAGCTCAGATTGAAATCTGTTAAACTCTTTCAGTCTTCCATCTGTAAACTCGTGTTTCTGAGGTAATGTCTCATTTCTCACAGGTCCAGAAGAAAACAGGATGAAAGCAGCAGGGTTCACCTTCATATCCACCATCTGTTTAGAGGAGCTGCAGCAGCGATACTATTCATCTTTGTCCTTCAATTACCATGAAACACACAGAGTCACAGTGGGTGCCAGTCAGTGGTATTGCATTACTGTCCCTGCTAACCGGAGGTCACATCGGCTTCACATTCAGCAGCCAACAGAACTCACATGCACCAACTTCCCTTTCTGCAGGATTTCCATTTAAACAACACGGCAGCGGTATTTAAGAGTCAGCTGACGTGAAGCTGATTCAGACACATGGCTGGATTCAGGAAGCAGGGAGCAGAGGAGCTGGGAGACAAAAGACAGGGATGAATGGAGAGAGAGCGAGGCGGGGGGAAGACAGGCGGAACGATACGGCTGATGAAGCGCTGAGTGATGGAGGCCGCTGCAGGTAGTCAGAAAACTGAAGGTGGTGAAATATTCAAGCTGTGAATTGAGGATGAAGGTGGAGCTGCCTACCTGCCATTCGGCCCACGGCGATTTTCTGGTCACTCCTCCTGTCAGTCAGTCCAGAGAGAGAACAGTCGCTCAGTCGGCCCGGTCACTTTCCCCAAGTACAAGCTCATGGACTCCCTCCCATCTCCACACACACACACACACACACTCCTCTCCAGCTGAACCACTCCCTCCTCCATCTCCACTTCCTCCTCTGTCCCTTGGACCACTCCCTCTTCCTCCTGCCATTCCCTCCCCCCAGATCTCCCTCTTCATCCTCTTTACATCCCTCCTCTTCCTCGTGTCTCATTAAGTAAAGGCAGGGAGAGCAGAGCGGCGGGGCGGAGCCTGGCTCACGTTCACACACACTGCATCAGCATCCGTACAGCCAGGCACCGCCAGGAAGAGATGCTGCAGAGTCACCCTGCATGATTAACGACTCCCTCACACAGAAGGTTAGGCACCACACTGGACACGTCACAACAAGACGCCACGTTACACCAGCTGGCTAAAGACATCCCGTTTGCCTGCAGTCTGGATCAACAGGAAGTGGATTTCTGCAGTTTAACTCACAAAAAAGTGAAAAAATTTAAAGCACTTTGTTTCTACTTAAAATGCCTAAAAATTACATCAGCAAAGAATCCAAGCGCCGCATTTTGAAGGAGATTTCCCCGTTTAAGCCTCAGACATCCAGTTTGGTAAGCTCCAGTGTAAGAACTGATCAAGTTATTATCGTAAACTAAAACTAACAAAATAACACAAGCTAAAAATGAGAAAACATTTCTGTTAACTGAATAAAAAACTAGAATTAACTGGAACTACATTGTGCATTTATAAAACTAAAAAAAATGAAATTATAAATATAATATCCTTTGTTTTTTTGTTTATGAATCTATTTATTAGCCTTCTCAGCTGAGCTTACGCTCGTCTGCAAAACGGCAACAGGAAAAGTTGGGAGAAAACACCAGAGTCTGTTGATCGTTCAACAATAATCTAATTATCTTCTGTTGAGTTTTCATTATCCAATCGATGTTCACATAATCACAACTCCGACTTTTTAATTCAGAAAAAACAAACTACTACTACAACTAAGAAAAACTAAACTAAAATGAAATTTAACTAATAAATGAAAACTAACAAACACTAAAAACTGAAGCAAAAATTAATTAGACAAAAAGTCAAATTGAAATAAAACTACACTATAATTAAAAACCTAAAACTATTACAACCCTTGGCATGATAAATTAAAATGAGCTCAATAATTTCCATTCTGATGATTGATATTTTTTAGAAGGGTACATTTTTTTACAGAAACATCATAATTTTATTTATGGTTTTGCTTGTTTTTGGTTTTTATTTTGCTGTATTTGCTGTTTTTCGTTGTTAATTTGAAATATTTAAAGTAAAACCTACGTGTTTATTGTGACTTTGAGAATTATGCCTTTATCATAAAATTCACGGAACGTGGTCTCAAAACTACAATATTATCGTTTATCGCAATAATTACTGGGACAATTTATTGTCCAGCAAACTGTAATTGTGACAGGCAGAGACAAATTTAACCTTCACTGCAGGCCAGGAAGCTGCTGCTTTTTTCAGAAAAACAAAAAACATCTTTAAAAAGCACGACTGTCATGACAGCGAGTGTGAGGTTGTGATTCACAAAACCATGTAATCACTCTAAGTGTTGCAGACAGAGATCTTATAAGGACTCAATTCAATAAGTCCTTATTTCTTTACACTGATGTATGAAAATTTGACCTCAGTGTCTGATGCCTAAACTGGAAGCAGACTGTTTCACTCCCTGAAGAAAACATAAAAGACGTGTGATTTTGTCTCGTTTTCGTCGGTCTGAATCATCAGCTGGCAAACCGTGACTGACGGCTCCAGCAGCTGTAACACTCCACGCACTGCTTCAGTCTTCAGTCACATCGATCTGAAGGAACAGTCTGTTCTCTGCAGGCTGCAGCTTTCCCTTTAAACTGAAATGTGTTTCAGGTGCCGCTGCAGTAATGTGTGTTTTCATGGAGACACATCTGCTCCCTCTTGTTCTGTTGTATTTAGACATCCAGCCCTTTTCCAAGAGAAATCAGGTTTTTTTAGCAGAAGATAAAAAAACATTACCCATTAATAACATTACTGCTCCGTTTCATGCAATTAAAGTCCGGATGGGAGTTCCAACAAGACATAAACTCTACGCCTACTCGGCGTCTCGAACTCACACTACATAGGAAACGTGAATTCAGAGACGGGAACCATCAAACCCAGCAGCAGACAGTGAAACTATTAAAACCCAAACTCACCCAGTTGCATGAATTAGGGATGGAGTGAAAAGTGTGTTAAAAAGCAGCCTGGATGTCTGACGTGGGGAGCTAATCTGAGAATTGTTCCTATAATGCCATAAAAGTCTTTAATATATAATCCAGAGGAGTGCAATAAAACTATAAACATTATTAACAGGTGAAGGGGAGCAGGGTTGGCCTTCTGGTGTAATCAGGAGCGAGAGGAGAGAAGCTGATCTGGACCGAAGGTCTCTGGTTACAGAGGACAGATGGTTGCTACAGACAGAGCAAAACACACATGAGGCTTTACCACCGATACGTATGTTCATGCTGTTCCACATCTTACATCAGCATCTTTAACGTTTAGCAGGTTCAAATGCAACAGCTCACATATAAAGGTAAAAAAATACATTTCTAGAAAGAAAAAGGTGATACATTCTGACAAACAGGAGGGGACCAAGAACAGAGCCTGGAGGGACACCAGAAGATACAGGAAATGAGCATGCGTGATCCAAGGGGCCACTTGGGCCTCACTAGCTCTTTAACTCATGCGGAGTGGCACTGAGGGTTTTTTGTGTGGTTTTGGGAACTGATGTTCTGACGGGACACCACCCTGCTTCTCTGCTGTCTGACCATAAAACTCAGCCACGATCCTCCTTAGTGAAGAAGACAGCAAGAGCCAGAAAGACATCACTAGCATGGTTTACCCCATTATAAGCCTGGCGGGCCACCAGGCTTTACTTGGCCCGCCACCAGGATAAGTATTTTATTTTAAATACTTGTTTTCTTAACGAAGAACAGTGACAGTAAAGACGGATTAAGCTAGGTGTGTAGTTGACGCATTGAACTGGGCGTGGCGGCTGTCTCTGCTGGACACCTGGTGACCTGTCCAGGTGAGTCCCAACTCTTGAATTCTCCCATTAGCTGCATTTCCATTAGTAATGTGCACTAAACTTTGTCAATGTTTTGGTCATGTAAAAAAAAGAAAAATCACAATTGTGGTGTTTCCATTAAAATCACATGTGAATAAGTTTGTCCAGTTGATAAGTCATTAATAAAACTATCCGCCATTATCCTCCAACTACTTCCTGTCGTCTTCTTCGTGGTTTGCACCAGTGGCAACATCAACAAGATCATGTGACTTGTCTGATGCAAAAAATCAGTTTCCATTGCAGTTTTTGAATGGAAACACCAAAAAAAGAAAACCACCTCATCCTATCAACATTTTTTAGCAACAACTCTTTCTTTTTTTTTTTTAATTGGTGTATTTCCATTTATTTTCAAATGGTCAAACTGTGTTTACCAACCATGCAAAAGGATTAAGATCTCTAATCGTAGATGGAATAAATCAGGTTTTTGATGCTACTGGACGCAATACTTCTTTAATGTGTCAGTGTTTCAGTTGGATAAAATCAAATATACAACAGATGACCTTCCCCAGCAGGACCAGCTGCCACTTAACACCTGCCAGTAAATATCGTTTTCCCTCTGTGATCTCCATCTCTTCCTCACTTTCAGCCAAACGGTATTTATATTGGTTTTTTAAATTAGATGATATGTAACCAGGAGCTTCAGCTGAATTTAAAAGTTCAACATTGACCAATCAGATGGTGCTGGAACATCACAGGTCCGGTCAGACTTTCACTACCCCTCGGTGTCCTTCCACCTGCTGCTCAGCGGGGCCGTCTGGGTCTTTAATGAGCAGCAATGCATTAATCTACACTCACTCACACTCTGGTTTAAAAGTTCAAAGATTCAGATTGTATTCAGCTCTTGTTTCTTGTGGTTCAGGATGATTCACTTAAAAAAATCAATTCTGCTTTCACGGAAAAGAGACGAAGACACATCTATGGATCTGTTACAAACACAGAGCCCTGCAAAAATGTACAGACAGCTTGAGATTTTTCATATTTCTTCACGTTACAACCAAAAACCTCAATGTATTTTGGGGACTTTAATGGGATAAAGCAACACAAAGAGGTGCATGATCATAAAGTGGAAAAAAGAGGAAATCTAAAATTTGTATCCCCCTTTCAGTTTAATACTTCAATTGTTATCAAAATGCTATACACATTATATATATATATATATATATATATATATATATATATATATGTCAAAAGAAATCTGACTATGTAATTTAACGCCTTGAAATTGGGCCTTTGTCGCTTTAAAAACTCCTGTTCTTTCTGAAACTCAGCCTTCAGGTAGTCATCTAATCATTGCTCCCCTAACGTTTCACAACGTTTTACCAGCGTTGTACTGAGAAGTGGCTCCTATGAAGAGCTCTGATACGCCGTTCCACCTGATGTCTGCTAATTGCTGCTGGCTAGTCTGAAGGAGCTGCTGAAGAGGGCTGCTCTGCGAGATGTAAGCTTGGAAATGGCAGCTTGGCGGCGGAGCTGCGCCTCAAAGGCGGGGCTAGGTCCAACCAGGTGTTTTTGCACAGCTGAACGGTTGCCATGGAGATTAAAGGATTTCTCAAAAATGCATGAAAGAATCAAAACAACACTCCAAGTTTGGTTTTGATGACTGAATAAAATTATAACATGATGTAAAACTCAAAAAAAGTCAATTTTACAAATTACCGTCCCTTTAAAAAACCCAAAATTGAGAGAATTTTTACTTTTCCTATTTTCTCCACTGTTGTTTCCATGACAGCATCAAGAAATATCAATAAAAATCTAAATATGAGTATTTCACACAGTAACCACATTGCCTAAAAGAGACTGCAAAAAAGTTGTCAATTGATTTTTTAATCTTCACTTTTATCGTTACTACAATAAATATCTCAAATTTGACCTGCTGGGGTCGTAGCAGCGAAAGAAGGTTCTAGAAAATACTTGTACAGTGATGTAGTGTAGAGGTATGAATATTTGACTCTGCTAGTCCAAAACCCAAGGCCTAATTTTACTCTCAATCCTCCTTTGATGCTCTAGATATGATACATATCCAAATTCTTCATGCATTTGCATGTAATGCTTCATGAGAATCAGGATATTGCCGATGCAAACGTGCCAGGGAGGACAAGGAAACGAGAAACTCCACCACCGGCAGCCATAACAACCGTGATGATAAGAACTATTTATTACTACTTTTCTAGGTAACTGTAGGACTGTGGCTGTGTGTCACAGCAACAGCAGCCCCACAAACACAAATACTGCTCTTGAAAATCCATGCCATTATAATATGCGTCTTTAGGACAGCAGCCACATGAAGAAGTGTGATTTGTAAACACTAAACAGCACACAGTAACTGCATCCAATCGTATTTTCAGTATTATCGATACAAAGGGAAAAAATAGTAAAACTAACAACCCCGACAGTTTTGGGGTTTTAAAACATCATCAATTGTAGCTTATTGTGACAACAATAAATCAAAATTCTTACCACGAAAAGATATTTATTAAGAACAAAATAGGATAAATGCCCAACCAATCAAAGACATACATTAACAAACATTTGCTGTGTGTAGCTAACGGTCAGAAAGCTGAACTGATTTACTAACATTTGTGGTGCTAACAACTATTAACAATACCAGCCAATGGCGTATTGCTAGTTTGATAGCAAGTATTACAGTAAATATCCGATATTTATCTTAGTATTTCACAGAGGTAGAGTGCTCAAAAACTGTAATCAAGTAATAGTTGTCGTTTATAAGTTAGGAACGAGTCGAGAGCTAGATATAATCTCATGGCTTGTTTGTTGTTGCCTACCAAAATGGCCGCCAGCTACAAAGTTTCCAGAGGTATGACGTCACACGAGAACAATGCATTATTTCACCCACCATGGGAGGTTTTAATGTAAAATCGCACTCAGAAAAGTCCAGACCTTGACTATGTCGTTCCAAAAATCTTCAATTTGTTATTTTCTTTTTGAGGTGGATTTGCTTTGCAACATCATCCTGATAAATAGGTTTTAAGATTCCAGAAGCTAAGGCAAAGAAAAACAGATACATGATCAGAAGATAATTAATATTTTCTCCATGTTTTGTTTATATATTTTAAACATACTAAAAAGTTGTCAAGTAACTGGGAATAACTGGTAAAAACTAAAACTGTTAACACAACTACAGTCACTATTTAAATCATGTAGACTAAACCAATAATTCTTAGTTTTGATTGTGCTGAACAGTATTACTATTTAACAGCATAATGGAGGTGCACTGTTCCTGGAGATACTGCCATACCAGGTCAATGCGTGGAGAGGACGAGGCAAGCCTCTGTTCCAGCTCCTTGTTCTAAAAATCAATTTAATACATGGTCCTCGTTTAGAGGACTATCAGATATTAAACTGATAAGAACAGAAACTACACTTGATCTGAGCCAAAAGGCCGAGAAGCGATGCCACAAAACCGGGGAGGAAACCATTTGTTCCAGGCGGGGCTCAGTTTAACTCACGGTTCAGAAACTTTAACAATAATTTAAAGCGTTAGCAGAAACAGAGACGGTGGTGTATTTATTTTATGATGACCCGGTAGTTTTAGTGTTAGTATGTCGCGGGATATTAAACTCAATCAGTCAACAAAAGCAAAATATCCTGGTTTACATGTAACCACGTGACACGCTTTCGTCCAATAGGAAGCCGAGAAGTGAATACGACTCCCAATTTATTTTTTCGCATAAAACTATAAACATATGTGCCGATTTCTTTCGCTGTTAATTAAAGTTACTTAAATAAAGTTTTTCAGAGGAGATCAATTAAGTTTGTAACCCACCAACTCATTGATATATCACACTAAATAACATTGACGTAGTAACTCATAACAGCGTCCAATAACAGCGAGGAGAGGCTCTTAGATTAAATACCACAGTTTATAATCTGTCAAATATTCCGAGGAACCTTTAAAAAACAAACTTTACTAAAAATGTACAGTAAGCCCATAAGTAATCTGCACACCAAATAACACACCTATGTAACCAACACACACTCTGAGAAGGTAACACACTCAGTCCGATATATTAAACTTTTACTTAATTTTCCTCATTAAAACTATCAACGACACTCAGACGACGGTATTATATTGTAAACAACAACAACAACAAAATAGTCATAACTGCTGTTAAACCTTTAGAAATTAATGTTATAGGAGAAACATTTGCACCCCTTAAACTACAACGAAAACATTTGCATCGTAATTATAGCTGTAATAATGTGAAAACAACTACATTTCTATATAACACACACTTTAGGGCATCAGATAAACTGAAACTCACCAGGAAACGTCGCTAAGCTAACGATCAATTAACCTAGCCATTCAGTATGCGCATGCGCAGACGGAATACCCAGCCGCTTTACACAAGCAAAAAAAGAAAGCTTAAAAAGGTTAAAATAAATGATTTTTAAATGATTATTTTAAGATTAATTTTCAGATTAACTGTAATTACTGACCAAAATATGCATTTAATCTAATTCAAATATTAGAAACAAACAGAAGAAAGAAAATTATTACCGATACAACAGTTATTTTAAGATTAGTTCTCAGTTTAATTGGTTTGACTAACCAAAATATATATTTAATTGAATTTAAGAAACAAGAAAAATAGTTCAAAAGCAAATTACTTTCCATTCTAATATAGATTAAAAACTAAAATATATTTTTTTAAATACCAGTGGAGTATGTTTTTAATTGACTGTTTAATGATAAATTTTTAATTTATTGTGCTAACTAAACCAAAGAAAATATACAATTCATATCAATATTTTAATTACATAATAAAATGCAATATAGAAGAATAGTTTTATAAGTAGTGAGTAAATGTACATCGAATAAAATAATTAAATTTCGTGTTTCCTTGAAGCCACCAGGTGTGTACGTGTTGCCGGGAGGTGACAGGCGGCTCACCGTTGTTGCAGTACTGTAGCAGCAGGTTGGTGCTGTCACACAGGCTCCCACACGAAGCGATCCTCTCCGACATCCTGTCCCGCTCCTCTCCTCTGCCGTCCCGGTCCGCGGCTCCTCCTGCTCTCGGAGGACTCCCCCGTCCTCCCTTCGCTCTTCTCCGTCTCGTCTTCACGCCGTCACCCCTTCCCGTCTCCCCCACATCCATAAACATTCACATTCACACCTTCACCTGCCTCAGCTGCCTCTGCTTCTCCCGCTCCAGCTTCACGGCTAGCGGCAAGCCGACGTTTTTATTACAGACCCACTTCCGTTTCTTACTTTCAAATTAAAAGCATTTCGCTTCTTTTTTTTTTTGACGGGACTTTGGGATCCTCCTTCTACAGGAACACAAAAATTGCAGTGTTCTGAACAGACTCAACATAATGCTGCCACCACCATGTTTCATAGTTTTCTTAGGTGTGAAATAATGCCTATAAATCCTCTAAACCACTATTTAGAGCATTTATGAGAAATAATATGCAAAAACGTAATAATTTTCTAATTGTCTGCCAGTCAAATTCATCAAACAAGCTACATTTGGAAAAGTTGCTCGTGAGAAAAAGGCCAAATGAACCAAATGAATAATGTTGCATGAAATGAATAAATAAGTAAATAAATAAATAATAATGGAAATAAAATAAAATATATGAGATTAATATAAAATATTACATAGTTTCAAGTCATTAAAAGAGGGGATTGTGTCAAAAATAAATATATTTTCTGGTAATAAAGTTATATTGCATTATCTGATAATAAAATGTTCCACCACAGAAATCATGGTGATCTAAAATCAGAAGGTATGAAGCGAATTTATGCTAAATGAATGTAATTATGGGATGGTGAATAAAATGCCTTCTAAAATGTATGCTTTTTATATATTTTGTGGCATTGTGTTGGGCTTTGAAAAGGAGGCCAGAGATTAATAACATAAAGATTCCCCCAACTCGTTTAAATCTGCAGTTCCAATTCATAGGTTACTTTGGGGTTTGGACTTTGTTCAGCATTGTTCGTGCTGTTAAACAAATCTTTTCAATGCTGGCACAGAGTACCAGCTGAAATCAATAATAACTGACCAAATGTGATTATAGGCTTTGTCAAGTTAAAAGGAATTATTGGAAATTTCAGCACTTCTTTTAAAAAACGTTTCCTTATTTATACTTAAAGAGATGTGCACAAATTGTCACTTAAAAAAAGTCACATTTTTTGTGTTGAATATCATAGAAAATCTACATTTCAGGTGTTTTTCAAATTTTGAATTGTGTTTCTAATAGATTGAATTTAAAATCATGTGTAAATGTTAAACTGGTTGCAATTTCATTCACATAATTAGAAAAGTTTTATTTCGAAAATCCGACCATTCCATTTCCGGTTTCCCTCGTTAAATACGGTTAGCTTACGGAAATGCCTTCCTCTGTCTACCCTCCCTGTCACTGTTTCTATAGCAACAGCTTCTCCGCCAGCTCAGCTGCTTGATCATTGGAGGCAGAGAAGGTTAAGACTTGTATTCTGTTTACAAGACAACGGACACCGGTACGTTTTAGAAACATTGCATTCTGCAACCCGTTTTCAAACTGTGCCGATGTCAAAGAAAACATTCGGTGGTTTCGTGTAAATGTACACTTCAAACACAACAAAACTCTTCCATTTTCACCAGAAATTGTTGTCGTGTAAACAGGGCCTTGAAAAGGTGAGCGTCCAAATTACGTAACATACGGCTGAGTGAAGTTTCAGTCTCTGAGAGACGAAATGTGATCTCGGCGTTGTGGTTTTGTTCCTTAATAATTTATGTAGAAGCAGCCGCTACTCCTAATTTAAATTGATTAGGGAGCGCCAATGAATGAATGAATGAACTAAAATAAAACAAAATTAGTTTATTTTCAATAAACTATAATCTCTCTCTATATGTCAGAAGTTAAACTTATGTTAAATCCTATATTTTTAAGGTTAAATGGCTTCTTCAGGGACAGATTACTGCATCCAAGGTGCACATAGGAGCGTTATCGCAGATCCTTCCTCCCAGCAGCACTGCACCCAACAAACTCAAGAGATGTTTTGCATCCCTGTTGATATTTGCGGTTTTTCTAATCTCAAATAACATCCTTGCCTTTATTTACACATCCCTTGACACCTGAAGAGTCTTTGTAATTTCCTGTGAATGGCTTCTTTGTGTTTTCTATGTACACACATCTTGTACATTGACTGGATTAATAACTGGAAAATATGTTAATTCTGGTCTGAATTACAATTACAATTACTTTATCATTGCTTCTCTTTATGTTGACATTGTAATGTGTTTCTTTTTGTTTTATAAAAGGAATTTTGAACTACCTGTTGCTACATAAATAAAAATTAAAAATGGACAAGACATTAAAATAAATAAAAATTATTTTTATTAAATACACTGTGTTAAAATTAATTTGAATTTCTAAATAAACAAATTAAATGAAAATAAATCAAATTCATTCTATCAATGGTTTTTGTTTTGTGTTTCAAACAAAACACAAAGCTTTGTTAAAAGTTATTTTATAATAGCTTTTAATTATTAAACTTTTATTAATTGAGTTTAAACATGATGTCTATTTTTCAGTTATTCATATTGCCGTTAATTATGTTGACGTCAGTGGTAAAGAACTACCGTTGTTTTTCGGGATCTCTGCAAACTATTTACGGTTACACACGTTTTGAATTGACGTCATCAGCACCCACCCTAAACTCCGTAATGCGCCTGCGCCGATAGGTAGAGTTGTTATTGTCACGTGACCCTTCCTAACTCCAGCCGCCAATTATTTCACGGTTTAGAATCGGACATACTGGACTAAATAGATCATTATTTCTAATAGGGAAACATCAGACAGGGAAATGTGACTGTGGGGAAGATGAGACATTGGAACATGTTATTTTCAGTTGTAGGAATTATTTGATGCAAAGAAATAACTTAATTAGAAACCTTAGTAGCATGAAAATGAAATTTGATATTGTTGATTTATTACAGAAAGATTCAGGAAGTAGAGGATATGAGGCCTTATTTTATTTCTTAAAACAGTGTAAGTTGTTTAATAGGATATAGTAATATTTATGTATTTATTTATTTATTTATTTATTTTTATTTATTTATTTATTTTTGTTTGTTTTTTGTCATGTGGTCCACACTCCTTACCAGTTGGTGGCGGTAATGCATACCTAAAGTTTCTTGCCAACCGCCATTAAAATTCAAATAGAAGAAGAAGAACTCCAGCCGCCGCTAGTAAGTGCTAGAAGTGATGATGAAACCTGGAGAAATAAACCGTTCTGACGTGTGGCCGAGAGGTTTATTAGTTAAACTTCACTCCGTCGGTCTGTGTTAAGTTTCCTCTCAGTCTTTTCTGGTGAAAAGCTGCTTTAAACCGGAAGCTAACTTTACTGTTAGCGGGGTTAGCATTAGCCGAAGCGCCTTCAAAGGAGGAAGAACTGAACTCGCAGTGAGTAAAACCCACTTTTATGTCCCTGTTTATGCTAAGAAAAGGTTTAAGAAAATGAGAGGAAGAAATATCAACAATTGTTAGACCGAGTTAATATTTTTAAAACCGCTCATTTGTGAGTGTTTGTCCAAAGTGGCTACACACCAAAGTTTTGATGAAATAAAGAATTCTTCAACAGTAAAGGAAAACATTACAATAAATGGATACATCTGGCCGTTTACACCACACTACACTTACATTTCAAATACTTGAGATTAGTTTATGACTAAATGTATTAATTAATTAATACAATTATGACTAATTGAATTTTGACTACACATAATACCTATTTGAGAAATGTCTAATTACATTCTGACTTGTTTAAGTAACGTCAGTTTTACTTTCAGCTGTTTGGAGGTTTAAATTGTGAGAATCAAAGCCAATTTGAGATATCTCACTTTTTGATCTGATTTGTCATTATTCCAATTAAAAGTATCTTAAATGTATTTTTAGACTGGTGATTTATAAGTTTGAACAAGAGCAAATAAAATTTCAGATGTCCTGAAAGCAAATAATGACTCAGCAAAACTAACTTAGAGATTAGTTCAAAGTTGGCAGTAAATCAATCGCATGATAAATTAAAATGAACTCAATCAACTCATTAAAAACTGGATGACAAAAGTCTTTAGACTAGCTCGTTTTTTTTAAATGACAATTTTGTTTACATAAACTTCATAATTTATCTTATTTGTTATTTCTATTTTTATTTTGGATATTTAATTTATCTACCAGTTCCAGTGTTAAATGTTTATTAGAATTTAAAATGTACTTAAAATGGTCTCAACAGTATTGTTTATTGGAAAAACTTCTGGGACAATTTATCCTTCAGTATATATTTGCTATTGTGACAGTCCTAGTCAAAGTTCCTTTTTAAAATATCTCCAAATGAGATATTTTTTGATTTCAGATATCTTGAATTATAACATTCTGAATATGATACTGTATTCTGTCTTGTCAAAATGTCCCAGATTTACGTAACAAAACATGTTGACAGTATGACTTTTAGCTTTCCAAGGCTGTTTTTAAGAGTGTTGAGTTTGCAGATTTCAGTTTTGGTCCCCATTCAAACCGAGTTTACCGATCTATGTGGTGTGAAAGCATCCTTAAAGAGCGCCTGCTCTGATTTGTCTGTCTGGTTCGTAACGTCAGCCATGGTTGAAGTGGTGTTGCTGCTTCCTGTCAGGGGGGTTTCAGGATGAACAGGAGGTCGAGGTCGTCCCATCTGGGCTTGCTGATGCTGGGCGCCCAGGTGCTCGAGGTGGGCCTGGGCAGCATTCCGCCCGTCACCCTGGCTGTCCTGGCCATCAACGTTTACCTTTACCTCTTCCCAGCAGCTCCGCTCCTGAGGGTAAATAACTAATGCACACATCCAGACATGTAAGAGCAAAACAATGTATACGTTTTTCATTTACTAAATTGCGCCTGGTGGTTCAGTTGGCAGAAATAGTCACCATTTTGCATGATTTCTAATAGAAACACACTGATCGGATATTAATAACTGTATTAATTCTGTATTGGTGCACAGTTTCAAATAAATGTGTAATTCATCACATTCATGTCTGTTTAAAAAGTCAGTCCAGCTGTTTTTCTGCGTCAGCTCGGCCGATACCTCAGAAGTGGAAGAAGTGGATTGGTTCATCCTTAATTTGTTTTGTTTTTTCCCAGGCCTGTGTGAGCGTCCAGCAGGCGTACTGGCAGGGCGACTGGCGGCGGCTGCTCCTGGCGCCGTTCCATCACGCCGACGACTGGCATCTGTACTTCAACATGGTGTCTCTGCTGTGGAAGGGGATGAACCTGGAGCGGCGTCTGGGCGCAGCCTGGTTCCTCTATGTTCTGTCCGTCTTCTCCGTGCTCACCGGGGCGGTGTACCTGCTGCTGGAGGCGCTGCTAACGGAGCTAGCTGACGACCAGTCCTACAGCCTGTCCTGCGCTGTCGGCTTCTCTGGTACGAGTAGATCTACGGGTTTCTGAGTGGAAAGGTTTGGGTCCTCTTCACTGATTTGTTTTTATGTTTTATTTCCAGGTGTGCTGTTTGCGCTGAAGGTGCTGAATAACCACTACCACGCTGGACGCGTGATTTACTTGATGGGGCTGCCGGTGGCTAGCCGCTACGCCAGCTGGGTGGAGCTCGTTCTGATCCACTTCACGGCACCTGGGTGAGTTTAAGAGAAAACATCCTGGATTCTGGAGCCGCTTTCCAGATTAGACTCCTAAAAATGATATTTAATCCCAGTAAAACCAGTTTAAACAGCTTTATAAACATTAATGAAGCTTTTTTCTCACTTTAACTCTCTATTTTATAACTCTGAAACTCTTTAGCTTCCATTTTCTCACTAGTTTATGTCCAGTTTATTACTTATTAATTAATACGAGCATAATGCTGCACTAAATGATACACTATTAAAATTTCTAAAGATGTTTTTTTGTTAACTGCACTGTTGGATTTCATCCACTAGATGGAGCTGTTTCACGTGTTTAATAACACATATAAACTTAAACAGACGTTTTTGTCCCCAGTCCTGATAAATTAAACCCATTTAGTCAAAAATCTAAACTGACATTTTAATAAAAACAGCTTATTGTTTTTGATAAATATCTATTGTTAAACGTTTATCATTTCAAAACAGTAATTTCATTTCAATTTTTAGGTCTAAAAATAAAGACATTTATAAAAATTGTGCAAAAATATATATTTCCTTTTATTGTTTGTTGATATTTGTTAATTTTCTTTTTTTTTAAAAAGCACAGTTTATAACTGAATGACATGAAAAATTATTAATACTAATTACGGCTGCAGCTAAAGATTATTTTAGTAATTGAGTAATCAATCGATTATTCTGATGAATTGTTGAAATTAATGCAATTATTCCATGAAAAAACTGTAGTTTTTTTTTACAACGGTTTTATTTTGAAAATGAGACTTTTTCTCAATTAGATTAGCATGGAAACAAGATAAAGATAAGATTTTATTCAACTTTTATTAACCAGGTGAGCTATTAAAAACAAGTTCTTATTTACAATAGAGATGTGACATTTTAAAGGTAAAATAAATAAATATATTTGTTTGCATTTGTTTGATCCATTTGTAGAATATTTCACTTTTTTAATCAATATTAAGGAATTATTGACTTAAAACAAGCTCATATATTTTGCTGATAAGTTACTAGTAAATTAGTTGAGTCTTATTTCGAATGCACTAAGATATTTGCACTGGGAACCAGAGTAAAATGACCTGGTAACATTTAGTGTTTGCAGTGCAATGCTGAGAGTTGGAAATGTTCTGCTGGGAACCATTAAGTCCAGGAAGTGTTTGATTCCCAGAACCAAACATGGAGAAACTGCATCCAGCTTCTATGCACCACAGATCTGGAGCTGAAAACTGAAAAACAGCCGAAACACTGAGTCTGGAATAAAAACCCAAATGTTCGGAGCTGCTTTTGAAACATAATAAATGAACCTTTAACCAACATTTTAATGTGTGATGAAGATATTTAACAATGTTTGAATTGTTGATTTTTGTGTTTTTATGATGCACTTTGAACCGCCCTGTTGCTGAAACCATTGATTGATTGATTGATCCGTATCTGCTGCTCCTCCAGGACTTCGTTTGTGGGTCACCTGGCAGGAATCCTGGTGGGTTTGCTCTACACGTCCGGACCGCTCAACAGAATCATGAGGAAATGTGCAGGTCTGACTTCATTCAGCCGTTTTCTCTAAAACCTTCGGTCTGATCCTGAGGAGACACATCACTTCTTAAATATGTTCAGTTTTAAATTCATTTGATTAGAAGTTGACTGGTTTACCATAATCGGGTCTTTAAGTTACAGGTCTAACAGTAACTTACTGGTTTTACTGGTTTCACTGGATTCTTCTGTTTTCTCCAGATTTGTTCACGTCAAACGAACACGGATCACATCACAACTACTACAGATCTGCCGGCACGTCAGGTACCGGAGCATGCTGGGAAATATTTCATAAAATATTAAAATAAAGTCATAATATTAGGATAAAGTGGTAATATTATGACTTTATTCTCATATTATTGACTTAATGAGCAAAATATTATGAATTTATTCTTGTATGATTTTATTGTCATAATTTTATAACTTTATTCTCATAATTTACTGACTATTTTTGTAAATTTCTAACTTTATGCTGCTAATTTTATCATTTTATTCTCGTATTATTTCAACTTTATTCTGATAATTGTATAACTTAATTTTTGTTTGACTTCCATTTTTGTGATATTATGAATTTATTCTCTTAATGTTATGACATTTTCTCTGAATATTTTCGGACTTTTTCTCATAATTTTGTCTTTTCTTGATCTTTTTCTTGTCTGGGGCCTCATTCCCTCATAACTCAGGTTATGCTGGCCGTAGTGGAGTTTACTATGGATACTTTCAGGACCCCCCAGATTACCACACGGCGTCGTTCACCGGCGGGCTGACGGAGGAGCAGCAGCTGGAGGCGGCGATCAGAAACAGTCTGCACGACCGAGGTGAGGCGCTCTGAACTCTGAACTCTGAAAGAAACACACCTGATTCCTGCTCATTTCTCAGGACGAGGCCACAGCAGTCGAGGTCGTCCACATCGGGACTTCTCTGATGATTTCAGCGCCGAGGAGACGAGGTGGAGGAGGATGAGGCGGTTCGACAGCTGAACTCTGACCCAGGAAGTAGAAGAAGAAGGTTTTGGTGGAAGAAGGGACAGACTGAGGAGGATTGCTCTGAATAAAGCGATCAAACGTTTCACCACCTTCTGTTCTTTCCTGAATCTGTCATTAATGAGCCAAAGAGAGCAGATTCTGAGTTTGTGTGTTTTATAAAACCAGAAGACGAAAAGCTTCTGAGCTTCGACTGCAGGATGAAGTTTGAAGGTAAAAGTGAAAAGAAGATTTCTGTTTCTTTTTAGCTTGAACTGAACTCTGGTTGGTTTTATACAGTTTGCTTGTAAAAATCATCAAACATTTTCCAGTTTCATATCAGACTGTCTCTGAGACAGACTGATATGATATAGAAAACAAAGAAACAGAGAGGAATAAATGTCTGAGAAAAAAAACTGAAATTCTGAGATCAGTCTCAAATTTTCTAGATAAAATAAAATTTCTGAGTTTGAAAGGTTAAGGAATTGGAGAAATTTCTGACTCTGAAATTTCAGGTTTTTGTAGAAAAAAGTGACTTTTCAAACTCAGAAATATTTGACTTTTTTCTGTCTTTTGAACTTGTTTTTATTTTTTTTGTCTCCTTCTGGCTGTTGCCGCAAATGAAGCTGCTGCTCTTCCTCTTGCTGTTCATGAGTTCTCGAAGGATTTTGCCCCATTTTGCAAAGGGGGGAACTTTATGTCTGACTTTGTAAATGTGTGAAAAGGCCTTAGAATAAATCTCGTTTTGCAGTAGCAAAGTCTCACACTGATTTAATTTAACGAAAATTTTAAATCTGCCTTTAGTTGTGTGTTTCTTAGTCGGGAAAAGTTTGAATCTGAAAAAAAAAAGTGTTAAACTGCTTTTCATATTCAATGGTTTTTCATTCATTCTTTTTTTTTCCTTTGTAAAACTTTTGGCCCCAATTTAGCTCCATATGGATGTTCTCGACATGTTAGCAAAGTTAAACTGAGTGATTTTTTTTATCGAAACATGGAAGAATTGCCACAGTTTAAGTGAATGTAGCTCAGTTTGTATTGATTGTGACTCAAATGAGCATCTTTGAATAATTAATTTTTAAAGTTACTGAGTACATCAACATATTTTGACTAAAACTTTAATCTTGTGAAAAACACACAGAAATGACGGCTGTAAAATGATTTCAAATAATTAGAAGCAGTCACAGTTCATGGCTTCCAGTTTGTCGGCCATGACAGTCTTCCTGTCAGGTTAGTTTAAACTGATGGGGTGCCTGTCTGCTAGATCTCCAAAGACAATATTTCAGCTGATTTCCTCCTCTCTGATGGACAGATCTAATAAATAATAGATGTTTTGGCTCATGCAGCAGCCTGGCTCTGCTCTGCGCATGCTGCACACCTCTCTGATCCAGTCAGTCCTGTGTGAAGGTCAATTCATCTTTGCCTTTGCAAGCTGAGATCACAGCGACTCCCACAGAAAAACCAAATGTGTTGTTGCATAAATGAAACAAGCTGCTGGTGTTAAATCCTGCTTAGCAACTGAAAAGTCTCACAGTGAATGAGCTGCAGACCGACATTAAATTAAATCTGCTTCTGAAGCAGATTTAGTCTCTGCATGTTCTGATTGATCAGGAATCGATTCTGGATCGTCCTCACTTCTTTACCATCTTCCAGTTATGATGATTTTTTATTATCAAAGTTGCTCTCAAATAGACAAATCTACTAAACATGTCTTTAATATAACAAATCTGTTTAATTTCTCACATTCCTTTAAGGTCAAGTGATGAAATCTTTTTTTTAAATGATGTAATATCAAATTTTGTTGAATTTTTAGGAATATTTATACATATATGTATTTTTTATTATTATAGCCGCTTAACTTGCATTATTTCTGCAAGTTAAACAGGAATAATTAAGTTAAGTTAAACCGGCCCTGTTTTAAGTTAATGAGTCCTTAATATTTAATAAGTACTAATTCATCTGTCAACTTATTTCACGTATAATATGACATTTTTACCATGTTAAGTGAAATAATCTGCTATTGAAACTAGAACTTATTGACATAAAACAAGCTCTTATATTTTGCTGTATGTTTTGTTTTATATATTTTTAGTGTTTTAAAGTGTTGGGAAAAGAGCAGAAACTCGTGTCAGTTTTTACAGTGCGCCCCCCTGTGGTGGTGCGGCTTCAGGTTCCAGGTCTGATCACCTGTAAACGGTTTGCTGCGGGAGCGTGAAGCTCGCCTCACCTGACTGACGCTCACAGAAATGGAGCTGATTGGATCCCAACAGCAGAACCCCAAGTTCTCCAGCAGGGGTCGGATTCAGTCCAGCACCGAGCCGCGACCTCTTGACCTTTCCTCTCTTCAACAATTGGAGAGGCTGAAGAGATGAGATAAATATCAGCTCACATCTACTCTTCCTCTCCCTGCTGTCAGTCTCTCCCTCCATTTCTTCCTTTCTTTTCTCTTTATTGCGTGAGGATTTTTCTCCCGTCTCTCTCTTGCCTCTCTTTGCTGCCTGTTCTCGTCTGACGTGTTTTTCTCCCTCAGTTCATCTCTGGATTCGTCTCCCAGACCAAAGCGAAGGTTTTGATCTCACTCCTCTTCTTCTCCTCCTCACTCAGACGCTCTGTGTCTTTGCGCCACAGTTTCCTTTAGATCACAGTTGGTGATTCTCTCTGATTCTGGTTCAGGCCGGATGACCCACTTCTGCAGTGAAGTCAACGTTTCACCGCGTTGAGTCTGAAGAACGGCTTCATCACCATGTCAGTGTTTCCTTTACACTGAAAATGAAACGCCTCGTGTGCAGAGCTCGGTAGCAGCTAGTTCAATTTAATAAATTACTTTAATTTATCTAGTTTCTAATAAAAATATCCTGAAATAAAACAAAAACTAACTTACAAGTTACAGTAAATGGGAGTTTGTTTTAAGTCAGTAATTCTTGAATATTTATGAAACAGTTCTACTCCTCCGGTAGAATATTCCGGCGTTACCTAGCAACCCCTGCCAAGTCCAGCCCGTTACCTAGCAACCCCAGCCAAGCCCAGCCCGTTACTTAGCAACCCAGTTTGAGTTCCACTGGCCAGTTATCTGATTTATAACTTGGGAAAAATGTCTTGTAGAACTTTTTCATCAATATTTAAGAATTACTGACTTAAAACAAGTTTATATGTTTTGTTGAAAAGCCACTTACAGAGTGAGGGAGTAACTAGTTACATTTACTCAGTTACATTTGCTTGAGTAACGTTTTTGGGGAAAAAAAATTACTTTTAGCAGTATTTTTAATTTTACTTGAGTAAAATTTCTGAATTTTCTTCCCACTGAATGAAAATCAAACATGTTTTAACCAGAAATCCACCAGACTCAGACACACACCTGCAGTTCATGTTTTTATTGAAAGAAACTGATTTGGAAAAATTTTCTTTTGCCCCATTTTGTTATTTATTTATTTATTTTTATGAATTATTGTCATTTTGGTCCTTAAAATACCAACATTCCCACTTAACTTTATATTTGGTCCATCTGATGATGTAATTTTTAAATATTAAATGACTGATAATTTGATCAGTTACTCAGTTCTTGAGTTGATTTTTTACCAAATACTTTTTTACTTGAGTAAAAACATGTTGAAGTTTTCTGCTCTGGGTTAATTTCTGCAGTTGGAGGCCACATAAAACCACTCCAGTGTCCGCAAACGGCCCCCAAGCCTCACTTTGGAGACCCCTGGCTTAGATTATCTTTAATATTGGAGTTTAAGTTTCTCTAAGAACAGTATTTTTTCTCTCTCAGTTTAATTTGAGCAGACACCTCCCCCCTCCCCGATCTGCTGCTGCGAAGGGAAATCGAGTCCAGAAGCCCGATAAAAGGAGAATACGAGGAAATAAACAGCCGCAATAAACAAGAACAGGAGTAACAGGAAGACGTTATGTGCTGGGAGGACTGGAGGGACAAAATGTGAAGAGAAAGAAAAAGAAAGAAGGTCGCTTTAATTTTGTGCTCTTGTTTTGGCTGCTGCCGCCGCTGCTGCATCTCCGAGCGCAGATAGCTCCTCACCATCCGCGCATCTGATAGTGATAAACGGCTGAAGGAGGAAGAGCAGGAAGGGGAGGAGGAGGAGATGCTGGCTGGACCTTCAGAAGGATTTCCCTGAAGCATCTGTCAGCATCTCAGTCGCATCACTGCCGACTTCTGTCGGACGCGAAGGGAGAGGAACCCCAGAAGAAAAGCGCGGATATTTTTCTTTCTCCTAAATTATTCATCTGCTTTCTGCGCTCCGCACACACTGCTGTCTTTGTCCCACATCTTCAGAGGATGATTTCAAACGGAGAGGCGGCGGACGGCGCCCCGGATTGCTCCAGCAGAGCGACATGCAGCCTAAAATAACCCCGGAGTCGGACAGCAAAGCGGCGGATAAATCGTCTTCTCATCGGCGCACTGCTGGCTCTGGTCGCTCAAGCTTCCCTGCGGCTTTCCGTCCCGCTGATGTTACCCGGTGAGACATCCCTGCAGCCTCCAGATCGCCGCTGAACATCACCTGACCTTCCGCCCACCCTAAAAACCCCAAACAAACCAGCGCCCGAACTCTTTTTCATGGCTTTTGTCTTCAGAAGATGGAGGGTGTTACTGCTGCTCAACGTGCTGGCGGTCGCAGGGTTCATGACCTTCTGGGCCAAGTGCAACACCCGCAGCGTGCAGGCGGCCGGTCCGGAGGCTCCGGCTGACGGGAGGCGGCCCCGGGCCAACGGGACGGCGCAGGGGCCCAGCGTGAGCCACGAGGTGCTGCTGAAGAGGCTCAGCTCGCTGGAGGATGTGGTGTACCGGCAGCTAAACGGTAACAAAACATTTCCACTCAGATATCATCACAAAACAGCTGGGAAGTAAAACCCCGACACCTGTAAGGATATTAATTGGCTTTCTTTTTCACCTTTTGGACACTTTAAAACGTACGGCTGAAACGATTAATCTAAATAATCTTGATTAATCGACTATTAAAATAATCACCAGCTAATTTAGTGATTAACTGAAGTATACAGACTCTAAAATGGACATTTGATTAAAAAGAAAAACTGCACTAAGAATAAATATGTTTTGCATTTTTAGATTAAAAAAGTAAATTGCTTGTCACGAAATACTCCTAAAGGCGCAGATTTAACTTCACCTGATTCAAATTCTGTAAAAAATAAATAAAAATAAATCCTACTATGCACCTTTTAATATCAAATTATTAACCCAAAAAATAATCAACCGATCAATATTCAGTATATTTTTTAGCTGCAGTTTCATATTTGTTACAAATTATCTATTTTTTGCATTTTAGGGAAAAAAAATTTGTTTAATTTTCCAAAAACTAATTTAATTATTTCCTTTTTGCATCTTCTTATGTATTTTAAATATTGTGTGTAAAAGGCTTAAGTGGTTAAATGAAAACTGGTTAAATTTTTTAAATCTGATTAATCGATTAATCATCAAAAAAAATGACAAAATAATTGAAGCATACTGAAACTATTTCCCATTCCTCTTCACTAAACAGCCGAATCCCAGGCTGAGTAAATGGGAAGCATCTGTTAACATCAATGTGCAACACAGATTCTCTGTTGGATTTATATCTGGCCTTTGAGTAGGCCATTCTCACACATAAATCTAAACCATTCCATTAAGAGGCAAAGCTTCCCTTCAGTCTTTTGCACGTTTTCATCCAGGATTATTTCGCTTCATCCATCTTTACATTAATTATAATTAGCTTCTGTTGCTACACATTCCCACAGCATGATGCTGCCACCGCCATGTTTCACTGTAGGGTCACAGTTTAAATTTTTCCTCTACATCTAATGTTTTGTTGTGGTCAGGAAGTTTGATTTTGCTCTCATCTAACCAGCTTTTCTTCTTGCCACTGAAACAGACTTCAGTGATTCTGTCCATCAGTGAAGTTCATGCTAACGTTTCGCCATGCGGTTTGTAACCTTTGAACTCTTGTGAATTTGTTCAACCTGAAGGCTCGTCTCGGTCCAACAGGTCTGTCCAAGTCCCTGGGCCTGATCGAGGGCTTTGGCGGCCGCGGGAAAGGCGGCCTGCCCGCCACGCTCTCCCCGCTGGAGGAGAACGACGCCAAGTACCTGAAGGAAAAGTACGGCTACAACGCCTACCTGAGCGACAGGATCTCTCTGGACCGGACCATCCCGGACCACCGGCCCAACAAGTCAGTCTGTCAGCCACAAAAAAAAAAAAAAAAACTCAGCTTCCAAGGCCTTCTAACGTCAGATTACAGATTACACAAAATTATTTGGTGCTTTCAGCTGTGATAATAAAACAACAAGTTTTAATAATTCAGAAGCGACATCTATTTCCATAAATGGAAACTCGACTCGCTGAGAATAGATGCACTTGGAACTTTTTCTGCTCTGCAAAGAAAATCCAATTAAAACTTTAAAAATGTAATTCACATGGAAAACTTCAGTTGCAAGAAGTTAATTATTTCAGCAAAAGAAAAGAGATATTAGATTATCCCCACGTCTTCATCTGAATATGTAAGTCATTCCGCTCTGGTGCTTCGTTCAGGCTTAAACATCAGTTTTAAAACATATTTCCAGTTATTTTCAGCTTTCATATTAATTTCCAAGTTGTATTCAACCCATTACTGCTTCAACAGAACTTTATTCAAGTAAAAGTAAAAAGTATTTGATAAAAAGTCAATTCAAGTATAACTGATCAGATTATCAATCAATTAATATTTAACAATTACATCACCAGCCGGACCAAAATATAAGGTTAAGTGGAAATTTTTGTATTTTAAGGACCAAAATGACAATAATTAATTTAAGTAACAAAGAATAAAATCAGGCAAAAGAAAAATGTTTCCAAATCAGTAAAAAACTTTAGAAACTTTAACAGAAACTGCAGGTGTGTGTCTGTGTCTGGTGAATTTCTGGTTAAAATCTGTTTGTTTTTCATTTAGAGGGTAGAAAATACAGAAATTTTACTCAAGAGCAGAAATACTTAGTAATAAAGTCACTCAAAGTACAGCGTGGTAAAATACTCCTAAAAGTAAATAAATAAAAGGTTACTGAAGTAAATGTAATTGAGTTAATATAAGTAGTTGCTATCCAACTATGTTTATATCAACCATAACTTAAAAGAAATTTGACTTCATAAACTGATTGCTTGAAATTTGGTTTCTGTCTCTTTAAGAAACTCCTGCTCTTTCTGAAGCTCCGCCTTCAGGAAGTCATCACAACATGGCTCCTCTATTAACCCTTTAATAATCAGCGTTTCACTGAGACGCAGCTCCTATAATGAGCTCAGCAGCTGTTTGCTAATTGCTGCTGGCTAGTCTGAAGGAGCTGAGCAGGAGAGTTCGAAGCTTGGAAACTGCAGCTCTGAGAAGGAGCTGCGTCTTGAAGGCGGGGCCACGTCCACCGAGGCGTTTTCTTCAGCTAAATGGTTGCCATGGAGATTAAAGGATTTCTCAAACATGCATGAAAAAAATCAAAGCGACACACCAGGTGTGTTTTTGATGAGGGAATAACTTTATAACAAGTGAATTTTACATGACACTGCCTCTTTAAGTGATTGTAAACTAGTATTTGTAATTATCTATTAAAAAGGGGGGAATTATTTTTATTTTTCCTTATTTTATTTGAATATATTTTTCCACTTAAAGACATAAATCATGATTTGAAAATATATTTTTTTGTTTTTACTCAGATTTATTTTTATTAAAAGTAGTTTGATGATGACAGAAGTGTAGAAACAGGATCTCTAAGGAGACTAAATCTGTATATTTTATCTTTATTCATGCTGTAAATGTTTTTACCGAATGTTTCTTTTTCTGGGAACATTTTCCCGACCCAGTTTTCTGCGTAGGTGAGCAGATTAAAAGTCTCTACCAACAACGGTCCTTTGCTCTTTGCTGCCACCAGCGGCATGCATGTGTGGGCTTTTCTTTTCCCCCCGTTTCTCATAGCGTGGAAAAGCGTTCTTACTTGTCACCGCAGGGAGTCTTACAGGATGGTGGGAAAAGAGCGGCATGCGAAGCGAGTCTGGGTGTGATATCTGCAGCAGCAGGATGTCAGCTGGAGCCTGATGAGCCTCGCTGCATTTCATTCAGGCTCCTTTTACTCTGCAGAGCAGGAGGTGGCGGAGAAACACGAAGGCAAAGTGAAAAAAGGAGCTAAAAGACAAAAAAGTCTAACAGCTCTTGCATTAATTTATTTAAACCTGCAGACATGAAACTTTGTGAAGCTGCTCGCATCCATCCGCACCGCTGAGGGAATCATAAAGGATGATTTCTGACAGTGTTCAGTGACTCTGTACTTGTGAAGTGACAAGTTCTCACTCACATTTGAAACTATTCATGCTGCTCTCCTACACACTGCTGTTCCTGCTTGCATTGATCATTCAGCTCTGCTACTGCTGGAATCGCTGCAGTTTCTACTGCAGCAAAACACTAAATATTAAGATATTTGCTTAAATAAGACAAAACTAACTTATAAGTAACTTTTCAACACAATATTTGAGCTTGTTTTAGGTCAATAATTCCTTAATATTGATTAAAAAGTACTAATTCACTTATAAGGAAAATGTCTTACTGGTATAATCTGGTATTTTTTATATTAGGGGATCAATTGACCTTTTGGGCATGAATTATCTTTGGTCTGTAAGTTCCCCTAATTGGTCAGAATATTTTTAGCTGAATTAACCAAAAGGTGAGTCTAGGCTAAGTTTTCCTTTCAATTTTAATGGGGACCTATTATGCAAACATTCACATTTTGTAAGTTCTGAAAACAACCTAATCGTTAAAACCCAGCCAGTTTTTGGCAATAAGTTAATCTTTATAGCTGTCTGGAAAAAGAACTGTTTCTAAAACCTCTGAAATGTAACGGAACAAATCAGCAGGCGCTGCAGTGTTACCTAGCAACCGCAGCAAAATTCCGCCCGTCACCTAGCAACCCAGGCTGAGCTCCAGCACGTTTGGTCAGCTGGTTCTACCGCTGTATGTGCTGTACAGTGGCTACTGGAAAAGACAAGTGTTTTGTTGTTGCCTTGCCTTCCAGAAACCACTTGTTACAGTCTTGTTGGTTGTACAGGAGGATCCACTTCTGCTTCTCAAAGATGTACGGTTATATAATTACGCATCTGTGGCAGTCATTTTTATGAGTGAGTGTAAATGTTGAGTTGGGGGCCAGCAGCAGCTTATTTGGATCTAAAGTGACAGGAGGCTCTGAAACAGCTCAGAATAGGCAGAACTGAGCAGATTAAAATCTCATTATCTAAGAACGATTTGAGCCAAAGGAATAGTAAACATAGTAGGTCATCATTAAGCATTTGGCATGCAGAGGTAAGTGGATTCATGTAAACAGGATGTGATTAAGTAATGTTGGTTCTCTGATATTTGAGTTGTAGTTGTGCAGACTGTGTGGTTGTCGTACATGTTGTGGGATTCATAAAAAGCTATGCAAGGTGTTAATTTCTTAAGGTAAACTGTTTTCCCACAGCATCACAGGAATACTAATAATATTTGTGTATATCACATCATATCACATCATATGGAGTTCTCTGGGTTGATCATGTTATGTTGATGAAGTTTTTCTTGAGAAAATAATTCCTCCGTTTCACACTAACTCGATTCACTTCACATCTTTAGATTTTTCAGTTTCCAGTTCTGCCTTCCATGCAGCGACTGGAGCTTTGAATATTCCCTTTCAACTCCCGTCTGATGTTCGCCTTTTAACAATGAGATCAAAGCTGCTGCAGAAAAAAATGTGTTTTGCAGTTTGAGGCAGTAAAAATGTTCTTTGAGACGCGGTGGTGATCTTTTATTTTTATTATTTAGAAACTAGAACTTTTCCAGTGGAAGTGGATAAAGTTGTGAGTGGATGAAATATTTGTGCTTCTTTTCTTCCTCTTTAAAGTCTATATTTTTATTTAAACAACATTTTCAACGAGTGTTTAAGAACTTTATGAGTGTTTGCAATTTGCTTCAAGGAACTTTCATATTCGTTATTTCTATAAGATTTTCCTAAGAAATAAATAATGGTAATAACACATCAACAATCTTCTTAGTCTCATTAAATATTTTGTTCATGTAATTATTAGTCTGACGGATAAACCCCTTAACTCTTAGGCCCTTAATTTCATGTTTGACTGAAATGGAAGTTTATTTAATGTCATTTGGAAAAGAGGAATCATATTCCATCTATAAAATCACTGCAGGTCACGTGACGTCCAACCCACTACATCACTGAGCCGACTTACCGTTTACGTTTTACAAAGGAATTTTAAAAAGCATTACCTGCAGGTAATTAACCTGTTAATGCTTTGAATGCAGCGTGCAGCTGCTGCTGAGTTACAAAGATGCAGGCACATAAAAAAAGGTGCAGGAAATATTGGTGGGGACACGTCCACACCAGTCCTTCAGGACGTTACGCCTAACTGAAGGACAGTTAGGCGTAACTGTCATAAGGACAGGTGTTGGCTACACCTGTGGCTTTAGATTTAGTTTCTTAGTTGACCAGTCAGAAATATTGCAGAAAGAATATGGGCATGTCAAAACGAGCTCAAGTCGCTCTCTGGATATTATTGGCTTGAGAAAAGCCATTTCAAAACATTATTGGTCGAATGCGGTGTCAATCAAAAGGGGGGGCTCTAGGCTGCCCAATAAAAGTGTCATAATGGACACTGGCAGAGTTTAAAGAGGAGAAAAAGGCAAGAGAATTCAGACACATTGATTTATCTGAATTTCTAGTTTCCCATGGATGGGACCCCATCAGTTAAGGGGTTAATTAAGTAGTTAACCATAGAAAAGACGAGGTATAATTACTATGTGAACAGACATTTGGAAGGAAATGTGAGATAATTTTTCAGATTATTCTTTCGTACATGAGTTTGAGCTTATTTAACAGTTTCTCAGTGTTTCTCTTTGAAATTTTGTCACAAATCTTTAGGCGCAGTCTTAAAGCTAAATTTAAGGGAAAAGTTTGGTAGATTAAAGAAAAGCAGAACGGGCCGTTGGGTTTTGACTCCTTTAATAAACTGACAGGAAAACTCTTGAATTAATCTGGATCCTGATGCTTCAGCGCTTTATGATCCTGGTCTTCTTGTAAGATCGTCTTGCAGAGGATTGGATGTTTGGATTTGGAAACAAAATTTCAAAAGAACAAAAAGTAATCTTACAGATGTTTTAATTTGTCTTTACAAAAGATATATACCGAAAAGAAATTTGCTTTTAAACCAGATTAAACGTAGTTGTTGTGACTCATTTATATGTCAAATGTAATTTACATAATTACTATTATTATTATCTGAATTCAACTTGATTGTTCATAATTACAAAGTACAAAGCATGATTGATTTTTTAAATCTGAGTATCTGGTTTTGTCTTGTATTATCTTGCCTTCTGTTGATTTCGGTTGCTAGGATACGAACAGCTGTTGCTGTCATCACTTGTTGCGATCTGATTGCAGAAGCTTTCACTACGTAACAGTGCTAATAAAAAATATAAAGAAAAACGCCTCAGTTGTTTGTGAAACTGGTTGAAAGGTCTGAGCAGCGCTAGGACCCGCCCCCTCGTTCTGATTGGCTGGATTTCACCGAACGTTTCTGCAGATACCGGTAGGACTACAGTGAGATGTTAGAATAGCTTGATTTTGTCACAAATTATGCAAGTTTATATTGTCAGAACTTAGTGACAGTTTTAAGAAACGCGCATAAAAAACAACATAATTTATAAAAGTTTTAAGGAGCATCAGAGAATTTCTTCATCATAAAAACCCCAGGATCAATCATGATGTGGTTTAAAAATCTCTGACTAAAGTCACGATGAAGGTCAGTCATTCATTCAGTTGAAAACCTTGGATTTATTATTTACTTCCATTTATCTTTTTATCTCACACTGTTATTGATTAAAGAGAGACAACAGAGGAACGTGAAGGAAGACGTAACCGCCTACATGAGAGCTAAACTTAGAGCTTCCTCACCTTCCTTCCTCTTTGCTCTTCATTAGAGCTGTTTGAGCAGAGGTGAAAATAAGCCTCCTGTCAGCAGCACACACACACACACACACACACACACACACACACACACACACACACACACACACTGTGAACACGGCAAAAGAACATGTGATTAAGCCTGCAGAGAAAGCTGCACGTTTTTCCTTCCTTTGTGCTTTAAAGCAGCAGTGAAGGATGATTATGTGCAGAATATTTGGTTTGCATTAAATTTAGCTAATATTTGCTTTTCTTTCTGCAGATGTAGAAAAGTCAGCTATCCCCGAGATCTCCCCCAGATCTCCCTCATCTTCATCTTCGTCAACGAGGCGCTGTCGGTCATCCTTCGCTCTGTCCACTCGGCCGTCAATCACACGCCGGCTCACCTGCTCAAAGAGATCATCCTGGTGGACGACAACAGCGACGACGGTCAGTAAGAGTCTCACCGTTTGGTTGAGTTTAAATGGAGACGGATTATGAGAAATTAACATTTTTCTACTTCCATTTGGGTTCCTACTGTTTCTAAAAACAACCCAGGTGTCAAAAAAAAAAACCCCACCAAACTCGTTTTTTTGGTAATAAGTTCATGTTTTTTGGTGTCTGGAAAAATAAGCCATTTCAAAAACCTCTGGAATGTACAGAGGTACAAATCAGCCCAGTCCGTTACCTAGCAACCTCACGGAAGCTCAGCTCGTTACCTAGCAACCTCACGGAAGCTCAGCTCGTTACCTAGCAACCTCACGGAAGCTCAGCTCGTTACCTAGCAACCTCACGGAAGCTCAGCTCGTTACCTAGCAACCTCAAGGAAGCCCAGCTTATTACCTAGCAACCTCACGGAAGCCTAGCTTGTTACTTATCAAACATCTATATCTTGCTGAAAAGTTACTTGTAAGTTAGTTTTGTCCTATTTCAAATCCAGATGTGTCCAAAGTAGAAGACTATTTTTACAGTCTTCTAGTAAAAATAGAAGACTGTTTAATTCAAAGTAAAAGAGAAAAAAGTACAAATTTTGAAGTAATTTTCACCTTCAAGAATACAAAATTATTTCCAATAAGTCTAAAACACTTTAAAGGTTCTAGGCATAAAAAACACATTATCTTTTTCTTTTGCTGACATTCTTTATGTTGGTATAGAAATAAAAAAAATACTGATATGCATAGTTTTTCTTCATATCTGGATAATTTAGATGCACAAAACACAGAGCATTCGTCACTATTCGTTCTTTGAGCCAAAAACATGGAAGGATTTTGAAAATAAGGCTACAGATGATGAACGTCTGATTTGGTTGCATCCGACTGAATGGTGAATTATAACATGATAAAACACTTTTTGTGTGAGAGGTGGATTTTTTTCTGTTATTATCTTTATCATCATGGAAGTAATAAGACATATGTGAACATAGAAGGAGTAGAAAGTACAAATATGTCTCTTATAATCTGGGGAGTAAAAGTAAAAAATCCTTAGAAAGGTAAATACAGACCTAAAGTACAGATACCTGAAAAGTCTACTTATGTAAAAGTAGCAAAGTACTTTTACATCTGATTTTATAACTCTGTTCAAGTGTACTAAGATATTTGCAAAAATACTTGGTAAGATTTAATATTTTTGCAGTGTGCAAAAATACACTGAAAAAACACAAAATATTGCCAAGTATTTTTGTCTAATTGTTAGTACACTTGAAATAAAATACATTTTCAGTAAAATAAATAAGATTACGTCAAAATTCACTTGCAGATTTTATTTCCACTTATAACAAGAATTTTTTCCTACTTTAAGTGAAATAATTTGCCAGTGGAACTAGTATTTTTTTTTGTTTAAATTGAAAAAGTATTAACTTAAACTTATGTATCTTGTTGAAAAATTACTTTAAAGTTATTTAGTTTTTATTTTATGTGTACTAAGATATTTGTGCTAGAAACTAGGCAAAAATTCCTGATAATATTTTGTCTTTGCAACTGAAACAGTTATTTTAATCTGAGAAGCGAGTATGCTCTGATTCTTGCTTCAAATAGGAAAATAAGTATCGGTGGTGGTGATAATAATTTACCCCAGAAACCTTAAAATAAAGAATTCACGTTTTATATGAGAGATTATGAAGCGGTAATAATTTGAACTCAACCTTTTCTCACTAGGAAGAGACAAAGTATCCTCCACAGCATCAGAGTGTCATAATTTTTGCCTGATTATTTAATATTCACAGGACAAAAGTCTACTTTCATGTCGCTGTGGGTTCAGTGTTTGGAGCCTTTTGTGGCCTGATGAGACTCTGGGAAACGCTGCAGGTTTGTGTGAAGAGGAGCGTTGAGCGCGGTGACTGATGGCGTCCATGTCTTCCTCCGACAGACAGGCAGATAGAGACAGAGCGATCAGCGGCATGTCACAGGAGAAACGTCCCCGTCTTGTTCATCGGGGGCTTTCTGAGATGAAAACGGTTCAAAGCAAACAGCAGAACAAAGAAACCAGAAAGACAGAGAGGTGTCGGAGAAATGGGATGGAACTGCAAGAAAGGAAAGGTCACAGAGTGAAGAGAGCTGAAGGAAATGACAAAAGGCAAATTAAGAGGGAAGGTCAGAGAAGTAGAGAGGAGGAAGCATGAAATAATGGAAGAGCTGCGAGAACAAACCAGGCTATTAGAGAAAGAGGTGGGGGGGGAGATAAATGAGGTCGGAGAGCGACTGCAGGATCTGGAAGAAGTGGAGGGAGCAATCCAGCAGAACGGAAAGCAAAGACGACTTTGATGGAGACGATGAAGGGAAGACACGAGGCTGTCAGAATTAGACAATTAAATGTTTTCAGTAAATCCAACATAGAGGTTAAACGCAACAATGAAACCAGTCAGGCCTCCGAACCAAGTTTAACTCAGGCTTGACCACATCACAAATGGTTCCTATCTCTCCAGGCGCCATGATGGACATCGGAAGTGAGAATCAGGAGTATTGAACTGAGCAACTGAAATTGTTTTCCAAAGTTGTCTTTGCCAGTTTATTCGTGGCTTCTACTTGTTCGAGTCGAGCTAATTTGTCTGTGAATGTAACTCACCTGGTTGGGGCTCATAGACGGCGGGATTTACAGAAGTTGGAAAGAAACCGACCCGTACCTCCTCCCTCCTGACGAGTTGATCAAATGAATGACTTTGTCTGAATTCATACCACATGATTTATATCACTATGCTATAAACAGCGTTTCCCCTTAAACCGGAGCAGCATTAAAAACGTGCAAAAGACGAGATGCTAACCAGTTTTTTCCATACATGCTAGGCTACGTGACGGTGCGGCATCGTCTCCATGGTTACCAATGATTAGACCTGTACCTTCTCCATAATGCGATATTTGATATCTTTTTAATCTATCATACTTTCTTATAAGATAAGTCAACGTTAGTCTTCTTACCTTGTAAAAAGTATTTGCTGCTAATCCGCGGTTACACCGAGGAATGCCAGTCATTATGATTGATGGCTGATATCCATCGGCGCCGTATCTTTCCTCATTAAAAGTTTTACAATAAAATGTCAAGTTTGGTTTCTACCCTTGTCTGTTTGCGAAGCCGGCCGCGCAGCACCGTATGTCCATTTTTACGGTGAAATCAACTAAATAGAACCAACATTACATTACGAATGTCTGTTTTAAAGGAGTGGTTCATTTTTAGACCTTTGCTGAGGTTGATGGGATCAGAGGATTAGATCGGTTTTATTTACAAGTATTGGCCGATCACCAATAAATCGGTGCATCCCTAACAAAAACATCAGGTGACATGGTCACTAATGATAAAACAGCACAAGTTCAAAGCATCACAGCACCATGGATAGTGATCGGACCATTTTGAGCCAAAATTATCAAATTTTTTTCATATTGACAAATATTTGAGCACATTTGCATGGTTGAGGTGCAGAAACCTCCCATATTTACAGTGAAATTCTGCAGATTGTGAAGAAACCTCCAAATACAGATGTGATATATCCGAGGCGCTAGCAACAAAGCAGTAGAAAAAATACATGTTTGGTGAATATTAGCATACAGTAGAGTGATTCACACTGTAAGGTAAATAAATATAATCCTGCATAAAAGAGGATTAACAGTCCCTAACTCAGCTGAATCCATTTCAGAAACACACTCTGAGACTTACACTGCAAAAACACAAAATATTACCAAGTATTTCTGGTTCAGTTTCTAGCAAATATCTTAGTACACTTGAAATACGATAAACTTACTTAAAAGTAAGTTTTTAACAATATATAGAATCTTGTTTTAAGTAAATAATCCCTTAATATTAATGAAAAAGTTCTAGTTCTTTTGGAAGTTTATTTCACTTATAGCACAACATTTTTCCCATGTTATAAGTTAATTTTAGTATAAGTAAATTTTAGAACTTTATCATTATTAAGAAATTATTTGCTTAAAATAAGCCTCTATTTCTTGCTAAAAAGTTACTTGTAAATTAGTTTATCGTATTTCAAGTGGCAAACATATTTACACTGGAATCTAAACCAGAACTACTTGGTGAGATTCTGTTTTTGCAGTGTATAATTCTCACTTCACTGCCTCTCACTTCCATTTTAGCCTCGTTTGCATGGCAGCGTGTTTGCATGCATGGTGTGTGTGTGTGTGTGTGTGCGCGCGTGTGTGTGTGTATGTGCGTGAGAGAGAACAAAAACACATGGGGAAATTGCTTTGTGATCAAGAGCGCGGGTGAGAAGGACAGAGATAAGAGCAAAGAGAAACACAGAGGAAATGTGAAATGTGTTTTTGTTTTGGGGGAATATTTAAGTGTGTGTGCTGGTGTGTGTAGGGAAGAAAGCGGAGGTTTTGCTCTACTCCGGAGGGAAACGGCTGATGAGTTAATTCATGGATCAAAGGTGGAACCGTAGACTCCCTTTGGTGTTGTTTGGAGTCTGCTGCAGCTTAAAGAAAGCACCGCAGGGAACCATGAAAGCAGATTTGAGTCATCTTTCTGCTTCACTGTATGCCGGGGTCGTGTTATGAAATTCATTTTAGCAAATTTGTTTTGAAGCCTTCTTTTTGTGTGTGTTTGTTTTTGATTACATCAGGACTGGATATTGCAGGGCAGTAAAACGTCGGAGGAAAATAAATTATCTCCTGGCGAATTGTGTTAATTTCCAAACAAATCTATAACATTTTCCTGTATGGAGTTATATAGGAAATCTTTTGTTTGTTTGTTTTTGGCGTGTTCGTTCATATTTACAAATATATGCGACTTGTATGCGATCCCCAGTGTGAACTGCAAACGACCTGAAAGTGTCCCGCATGCGCAGTAGAGGGCGCAATAACGTCACACATAGAACCGCCGCAAAAAATTAGGAGAAGAAGAGCTCAGTGTTGGCGGAAGTAAAGTGGATGCTAATGATGGAGTATAGCTTAGATTTTAACGTTGTTGTCCGACCGGAGCAGCATATTAACAACTTAATCCTCAATACAGACGGTTTTTCTTCCCGCTTGCGTCTTACAGCGCGCAGAATAGTGACGTTTGTCGAGTATGAATGACGTTCAGGTCGTATGAACGAGACCTCGCTGTACAGACTCGGGTCACATTTGAAAAGATCAGATGCGTATCGGACATCCAAGTGGCCTGTGTCGCATTCGAAACAAAATCCGATCTGTGTTGTTCAGACTGTTACGAAAAGATCGATCAGATACAGGTCGCAGGGAAAAAAATCGGAACTGGGTCACTTCAGGCTGCAGAGTCAACTATCCTTAGAACCTGCTCAGTGTTTGCCAACCGTCATAAAAAATAGTAGAAGAAGTGCTCAGTGTTTGCGGAAGTAAACATGGATGCTAACGGTGGAGCTTAGCTTACGATTTTGAAGTTGTCCAACCAGAGCCAGCAACTTAATCCTCATTATATAGTCTGCCATGGTTGTTGTTTTTCTTCCTGCTTGCTTGTATCTGGACGCAGAATAGTGACGTCTGTCGAGTATGAATGACGTTCAGGTCAGCTGACTGCGACCTGGAGGTTCAGACTCGGTCACATTTAAAAGGATCAAATACGTATCGGATTTGAGGTTCAGACTGTCATGAAAAGACCAGATACGGGTCGCATTAAGAAAAAAAAATAGAAAAAACAACTTCTGTTTAACTTCAGGCTGCGGTGTGAATGTAGCCCAATTCAGTGTTTCATCAGGACGAAGTGAAACACAGAGCTTTGCTGTCTAACTGTAAGCAACAGCCTGAGTTGTGTGTCGGATTCCTCTGCTGGGATCGGCTTAATTTCCTAAGTCTGTGTCCTTCATGCTCTGCTTTCCATTAATCTGTCTGGAACTGAAAGTCTCAGAGTAAATTATTCTGCTGGCGCTTTCCCGACGCATTTTCTGTTAAAATGTGACAAGGTCAGACATAGTAACGTTCATTCACAGCAATGTACATGCGGCTGCGTCTGCAGTCATTTGTACAGATGTCAAAAAGGTTTAAAAGGAATAAATGTTGAAGGCAGCGACACTAAAACGTGCTGACAGGGCCAGCCTTCAATTTGAATACTAAATATTTTCTAAACAGTCAATAAGTTTTATAAGTTAAATATTTTGCCATTGGAACTAGTACTTTTTCATCAATATTAAGGAATTATTGAGTTTAAAAGAGCTCCTAGGTATTGTTAAAAAGTTTCTTGTAAGTTAGTTTTGTCTTATTTAGTTCAAATATTTGCACTAGAAACTAGACCAAAACTACTTGGTAAGGTTTTGTGTTTTTTGCAGTGTAGCGATGAATAATTACTATAAGGTGATACTTTCTCAGCCTTTCGCTGTCATATGATCAAAATCAACAAACATCTGTATTTCCTGAAGGTTTTCTCTTGTTATTCCCGTTTTGAAGAGTGACTGTAAGGTGTTTGTTATCGGCCCCCATAAGGAAAGCTATAAAAACTGAAATGTTTAAATACAGTCATCTGGATTATTTACCACAGATCAATAATGTTTGAAAGGTTTAATCGCCAGTTTGTTGGTCTTTAATCTGTTGCAGAGTGAATTTATTTTCCAGCTGGGATTAGCGAGGTGTGAGAGTTTTCTGAATCTTTTTTTTTTTTGGGGGGGCTACAGAGCAGCTGAAAGGACCGCTGGAGGATTACGTGAACAAGCGCTACCCTGGACTGGTCAAGATCGTCAGAAACCAGAAGAGAGAAGGACTGATCCGGGCCAGAATCGAGGGCTGGAAGGTGGCGACAGCGGAAGTCACCGGGTTTTTTGATGCCCATGTGGAGTTTACTCCGTCATGGTGCGTACCGTCCTTCATCTTTTCTGTAATGATATTTTAAATTTCTTCAATAGACAAACAAATTTTAGCCTGTGCAGAGATTCAGGGAAGGATACTTGGGGCAAAAACAAAATGTAAGTGCCCATTAAAACATCGTAGAAATCTGATTCGCTTTAGGAAGTGTTTCTTTAGCAACACAACACGGTTTGGCTGAGAAAACAGTAGAAATGACAAAATCAATAAAAGAAGTTAAGGTTAATGATATTGTTGTTTTGAGACCATTTTCAATAAATAACCTTTAAATTCTAACGAACCTTTAACACTGGAACTGAAAGACATTTTAAAAATTCAAAATAAATAAACAAAACAATAGAAACAACAATTAAAAAGAATTATTAAGTCTCTGCAAACAAAACTGCCCTTCAAGAAATGATTTAGTTGAGACCAAAACATCAGACTGAAGACTTTTATCATCCAGTTTTGGTAGAAAGAGAGAAACTATAAATCATGCAAATGGAAATTATTGAGCTTGTTTAAATTTATTGCAACTGACTTAACGACATGCTTACTTGTGTTTAAGTAAAGTTATATCTAAGTAACTTTACTTTCACATTATTTTGTTTTCTTTCCATGTTTGGTTCAGATAATCATCTCGTCTGTTTTTCTCTATTTCTGGCTTGTTTTGATATTTTTACATAAACATTTAGGAGGAAATGAAATGATAATATGAATTATTATTGATAAACAAAAGCTTCACACCTTCAGGTGTCTATTTCCATCTGCCCACCGTTTGTCGCATTAGGGTTATTGCTGGGCTAAGCCCCCTATTGTTGGTCACTGATTAAAGCTTCCAGTATCAATACATTTGCAGCCATATTGTCAGGAAGAAATGTAGCCTCCAGCTGTATCAGAGGATTTAATTCAGCCGGTCTTATCAGATTCTCATGCAGTCTAAGACAGGATAAATTTAATTAGCACTCGGAGGATTGGCGTTCTGAAGCAGAAGCTGAGATAATTAGAGCGGATTCATTAAGACAAAGCATAATACTCCCTGATTGAAATTTGTGAGAAGTTCAGAAACTTTGTGCTGCTGTTGGGTTTGTGTGTGTTTTTTATTTTATTTTTTAAGTAACATGTTTGCGTTGTGGTCAGGGCCGAGCCGGTGCTGGCCAGAATAAAAGAGAACCATAAGAGGATCATCCTGCCATCCATCGACAACATCAAGCACGACACCTTCGAGGTGGAGCGCTACGAGAACTCGGGCCACGGCTACAACTGGGAGCTGTGGTGCATGTACATCAACCCGCCCAAGCAGTGGTGGGACGAGGGAGACATGTCCGCACCCATCAGGCAAGAAACACTCACCCTAAATACTGTAAAAAGCTTTGAAATACACGTCCACACTGTGGCGGTTCTTGGGCGTTTGAATCAATGTAAAGTAATTATAGACTCAAAATAAGCTCCTATTTCTTGCTAAAAAGTTACTTGAAAGATAGTTTTGTCTTACTTCAAGTGAACTGAGATATTTTCACTAGAAACTAATCCAAAAATACTTGGTAAGATTTTGTGTTTTTGCTGTGATGTTTTTTTTTCATGCACTTTCTGCAAAAATCTGCAGCTTTAATATTGATGAAAAAGTTCTAGTCCCTCTGGAATATTATTTAACTTATAACAAGACATTTTCCCCTAGTTATAAGTGAACTAATCTGCCAGTGGAACTAGAACTTGGTTGCTAGGCAACAGGCTGGGCCTGGCAGGGGGTTGCTAGGTAACGGTGCAGTGGAACATTCTACCAGTGGAACTAGAACTTTTTCATTAATATTAAGGAATTATTGACTTAAAACGAGCTGCTGTATCTTGCTGAAAAGTCACCTGTAAGTTAATTTTGTGTGTACTAAAATGTTTGCACTAGACCAAAAATACTTGGTAAGATTTTGTGTTTTTACAGTGATAATTGCAAAAGCTTGTTAATTCAACAGGTTTTCCTTACAGTTTCTAAATTGTCTTTATCGCTGGTATTCTTGCTGCAGGACTCCTGCCATGATTGGCTGCTCCTTCGTGGCCAACCGGGACTACTTTGGGGAACTCGGCCTGCTGGACTCGGGCATGGACGTCTACGGAGGGGAGAACATCGAGCTGGGCATCAGGGTTTGTGTGTCACCCACTTTCCTTTTGTTCTTGAGTACTCTTTACGCCCGCAGGTCTAAATGGAGCAGTGGCCACTGTAGCGTGGCATCACTGATAAATGAGGCCCCATTAAGTCTCCAGGAGGAGCGGTCCTGTGTGTGCCGCTGACAGCAGGCCCATAAAGATAAATAGGTCACATGAAGCAGGAAGCTTTGGGAATTTGCTTCTGCACACTTTCATTTAAAAGTCTGTCGTATTTTAAACTGTATTTTATTCAATTCTGCAGCAGAAAAGCAAATACTACATCCCCAGCTCTCATTTAGCGAACTCTAAGCATCAGAGGATAAAGTAAAAATCCAAACTGTCTTCATTAATAAATTTTTTATAATTATTTTCACCAGCCCATGTTTAGATGCTTGTGGAACGTTTTGCCTGCAGGTTTGGCTCTGCGGCGGCAGCATGGAGGTGCTGCCTTGCTCCAGAGTGGCTCACATTGCTCGAATGAAGAAACCTTACCACAGCAACATCGCCTTCCACACCCGGCGCAACGCTCTGCGTGTGGCAGAGGTCTGGATGGACGAATACAAATCCAATGTGTACCTGGCCTGGAACATCCCCATGGAGGTGAGGAACTACGATGCTTAGCTTGGTTACACCTTCAGTTGGACCGATCTCCTTGAAGACAGAAACTATCTCAGGGCGTTTCCACCTGACAGTCCGGTAAACTCGGTTTGATCGGGGATCAAAATGGCAACATTTGTTGCTTTTCAGCTGCTGCTTCTCTTTCACACTGAACTGCATCAAACCAATCAAACCCTTTGAGAAACTGTTCCCCTCCTCACCTGTGGGGGCGCTGCAACAAGCCCCACAGGAAAGAGACAACATGAAAATCTCTGAAGACACTGGATACATTTCCATTAAGCTTAAAATTCCACGATTTGACATTTTGAAAGTAAATTTGTGTAATGGAAACAGCAATTTTGAAAATAATTCTTGATTTTTGATATAAAGTTTTGGCAGTAGGAAGAAGTGTTTTTTTGTATGGAAATTAAAGCATTCTGGAAACACTTTTTATTGCATCACAGCTACATTTTTTGCTACTGTACCTGTTTATACACTTCAAGTGATTAACAGCCGGATGTTATCACTGTGGGAAAAGAAGAAGACGACAGGAAGTGGTAGGAGGATGATGGCGCTCGTTTTTTAATGACTTATTGTATTAACAAACTTATTCACGTGATTTTAATTGCCTTTCTTGTTTAGTGGAAGTTTTGCATACACTTGCAATGGAAACGCAGCTACTGAGTGCAGCTTCCTTCTTCATTAAGTGTAAACAGAAATGGAGTGGCATGAAATTTTAGAATAATAAGAAAGAAAAGTGTTTGAAATGTGTTGAAATGTTCCTAAATAACGAGAGTTTAGCTTCAGGATAATATACGTTCTATTGTTTGACTGTCAGGATAAAGACTTGCTGCAAAACGTTTGGTAAGAGCTCTACCTGAACAGCATCAATCTCACAGACTCCCAGTGAACTACAGCAACAAAAAAGTATTTATAAAATATTGTGTCTATTTTCCATTTAAGTTTAGCTTCAACTTTACAGATCGTCAATGTTTTTGTTCAGTTTTTTCCCCTTGGTTTTTTACTCTAATCATTTGCATCAATTAGTACATGCAAACAAACAAATGTTTATTTAACACAAAATACTATTATTTTATTTACTCATACCAAATCCTCCGAATAATTAGCGTTAATAACACAACATAATGTAGCTGCTTATACGCTTCATTTTTCTCTAATCCTCAAAGAAACTTATATATTGTACTTACAACCAGGGAAAAATGTGTTTTTGAAAATTAATTAGGTGTAAGACACTGCAGACGTCTTACTGCCCTGTCGGTGTTAATTTAGTGCAGCGATCACAGCAGCATCAAACTAATTAGCATTTAGCTAATTAGCTTACATACACTGACTTCTAAAGCAATTTTTATACAACTTCAGCAAATGTTCAGGCTGTCCCTGATAGTAATACACAAATGCTTTGTATTTTCTTTACATTAATTCACTAATGTGCTCCAACAATGCAGCTAACCTACAAACAAACTGCTATCTCAGATCCTACGTCTAATTTTATTGTATACATTTAAAGGCAATGTAAAAAAAAAACTAAAAGTGAATCACATTTAAATGACTGATGTTACAGAATACAGCAGAAAAATAACTTTTCAGACAGAAAAAATTAACAAAGCTGTACAGCATAAACCTGTTGTTAATTTCTAGCTAATTTTTAGAATCTCTTCTGATTAATAACTTTAACTTTTGGTTTGATTTTGACAGATAAACTATCATCGAAAATGTCTGAAAATAATCAATGTGAAATTCTCAATATACAGTAAAGTAAGACACATTCAGAAGTTTGTAAACAATTAATAAGTAGAGTTACTACTAGCTAGCATGTACTAGCTAGCTAGTACATGCTACTTTCTGGTAAAAAAGTTCAGAAACACAAGCAAAAAGGACTCAAGATAATGGCTGTAATGTGTTACAGATTGCTACTTTAAATGTTATAAAATAGATTATTGTTAGTTTATTGTTTTTTATTAATTTATCCTTACAAATATGGCTAAATTCATGGTAACATTGACATTTTTGAGGGATTTCTAATTTTTAAAGAAAATCTTTGCAGTAGCAAAATTCCTTTATTAAAATGTCCAAATAAAGAAAAGGCAAATTTATCCATGTTGATGGTAAAATCTGTTTAAAATATCCATAATTCTAATGTTTTTTGCTCCTTTTTGCACTGCAAAGCAAGACATACAACTCAGGTTCCGGCCAAAACGTTTTTGGGGCCCGAGGCAGATTTTTACTTCGGGGTTCCTCATACCAACATGTCAACAGATGCTTTATCATTCCTCAGCTACTCTATTCTACCTGCTGTCATTAGCATCTTTTATAACTATCTTACGACATAGCAGTGTTGTTATGATGTTAACCTTACAGGAGTAAAAAACTAAAAAAAAAAAGGATTTTAAAATCCAGAGAAATATTTAAGTACCATATTAAGTACTTGAAAGTAAAACCAGCTGATGAACACTAAATTTACAATAAGCAAGATAACAAGTTTGATATCTTATATCAAACTACAGCAGCCATCAAAAGGAAGACATCAACTATTATTTATGCAACGACGATAAAAACAATGTGTAAATTGATTTTCCATTTGTAGGAGCATATTACTCTGTTATTTTGAATGTATATATTATGCTAGCTTGGTGCTTTTGGAAGCCTTAAGCAGCCGCTAAACTCGCATATGCTTTGGGCCGGCCCTGACACAACTAATACCATTAACTTTCCCAGCGTTTGACAAAATAAATTCAGACTGTGACTCCTTCACCTGGAATTGGGGAGTTGCATCAGTATTTCACACTTACAGACCAGGATTGTACCAGTGGTTTGTGTTTTGCAGAACCACGGCATCGACTTCGGCGATGTTTCTCAGAGAGTCGCACTGAGGAAGAATCTGCAGTGTAAGAGCTTCCAGTGGTACCTGGACAACGTTTACCCAGAAATGAGGAGGTACAACAACACGGTGTTCTATGGAGAGGTGAGTTGGTGGTACATAGTTACATTTATCTGAGTAACTGTTTTGAAAATGTTTTTTTTAGGAGTATTTTTACTAAACTGTACTTTGAGCAATTTTATTATGAAGTATTTCTACTCTTACTTGAGTAAAATTTCTGGATTTTCTACCTATTGAATGAAAAAAAAACATGTTTTGATGCAGACACACACCTGCAGTTTTTGTTTTTTATTTTTATTGAAAGTTTTTTATTGAAAGTAAGTTTTTTATTGATTTGGAAAATTTTGCCTGATTTTGTTTTTTTTTTGTTATGAATTATTGTCATTTTGGTTTTTAAAATACCAAAATGTCCACTTAACTTTAGATTTTGGCCCATCTGATGATGCAGTTTTTGAGTATTAAATGATTGATAAATTGATCAGTTGCTCAGTTCTTGAGTAGATTTTTTACCAAATACCTTTTTACTCTTCCTTGAGTAATTTCTTGGATGGATATTTTTTACTTTTACTTGAGTAAAATTATGTTGAAGTATTGCTACTCTGACCTGAGTTCAATTTTTGGGTCATCAGTCAAACTGACATGGAGGTCAAAGCTTCTACATCTCAGAAATAAAACAGAACCTCTAATTGGAAGAGTAGAAATGTGCAATTAAAGCTTAATGATGAAACTGAAAAATCTGATTTCTTTTTCTCAGAAAGCTGTGCTGATTGGCTGACAGTTTACGTGTTATTGTTTTTCCCTCAGATCCGTAACTCCAAAGTGAGCCACCTGTGTATGGATCAGGGTATGAAGGAAAACCACACAGCCACCCTTCACCCCTGCCATGGCTGGGGTCCTCAGGTAAAATACTGTGTGCTTTAAAAAAATACAAATAAATACATGTTTTGTGTCTCTTTAAGCTGCACGTATTATTTAAAATTCACATTTTTGTACTTCCATTTTGAGTTTCTACTGCTTCTAAAAACAACCTAAGTGCTTAAAAAAAACCTAGGTGTTCATTTAACAATAAGCTTTTGTTTTTTGGTATCAGAAAATGAGCCGTTTCAGAAACCTTCAGAATGTAACGTCACAAATCAGCAGGCACTGCCCGATACCTAGCAACCCCAGTGGAACTCTGGCCTTTCCCCCTAGTTACCTAGCAACTCCAGTGGAACTCTGGCCCTCGTTACCTAGCAACCTAAGCTGAGTTCCAGCCCATTTGGTCAGCTGGTTTTACCGCAGTTTGTGTTGTGCAGGGTGGTTTATGTTGTGGTTTAGTTATCACACAATATGGCATCTGTAGTCCCTCAAGGTAAAATCAATATAAATATGTTACAGTGCAATATAGGCAGCTTCTTCTAAAACAAGAGAATAAGAATAATAATAAATAAAAAGCATTTTTAATATAAAAGGAGCATGTCAAGTTACAAAGTTAAAAATAATTTAAAAATCAAGTTTTATGTGTGTTTCATGCAGCTCTGGAAAAAATGAAGAGCCCAGTGAACTGAAGCCCTTTGGAAACCTGCTGGTTCTTCCACCAAACACTGATTCCTGAGTTAAAACATTTGTACTGTCGTTCTAAATGAATATAAACTTGTTTTCTTGGCATTATCTGAGGTCTGAAAGCACTGCATCCTTCTCATTATTTTGACCATTTCTCATTTTCTGCAAATAAATACAAAATGTTTGCTTGGAATTTCAAAGACATGTTGTCAGTAGTTCATGGAATAAAAGAACAAAGTTCATCTTACTGAAACATGTACCATTAAAAAGTAAAATCAGAAAAAATGATCATTTTAAGTGGTCTGTTCATTTTTTCCAGAGCTGTGCATGCATAAAACCGAATAAGATTAAGAATGTCTGCTAGAAAAGACACGTGTTTGGTTTTGCAGGAGGCTCCACATCTGCTTTTCAAAGACGTACGGTTGTTTAATTGTGCATCTGTTTGCAGTCATTTTCACCTGCGAGTGTAAATGTTGACTTGGGGTTCGTGGCCTGCAGCAGCTTATTTGGACTTAAAATGACAAAACATCCTAAAACGCCTCAAGACAATCCAAACTGATTAGACTAAAACCTAAATATAGAAGAGTCTTTGTACAAAAAAAATGTAAAGAACATGTTTTGTTTAGGCCAATCCTAACCTTTTAAAGGTTTAAGAAATCTACTAAAAACCTCCTGTGTTTGTCAAACAAGCTCAACTGAAAGTCTCTCTGGATTGAGTTTTGCTGTCAGAGGGAAAATGTTTGTCTTTCACTTTTTTTGTGCGGAGTCAGCAGGTGTCAGCTCATGAGCTGCTTCAGTCTGCAGGCTTCCAGTTTTAGCCACAAACAGGTGCTCAGGGCGGCAATGAAATGTGCAAGATCAACAGATTTAAAGGACCGTTTCAGTTTGGTCAAGCCTCATTTCGTTTTGCAATTTATTTATTCAGGCAGGGTTGTTGTTTTTTTTTTTGTTTTTTTTGCCTAATGCAGTAAAAAAGTTTATTTTTACCAGAAAATTTGGATTTGGTCCTGAATGCATGAAGGAATCTCTTTCATGAAGGAATAGTGTATTCATTGAAATAAAAACAGGCGGTGCTTTAATCTAACATAAACGTTTCGTTCATCCATTGGGATTATTTTTATTCCAAAATCATCATATTGTATAACTGAGACATCTGAAGTTGACTATATTCATAAAACAGTTTTTTTACCTATGTGTGTGAAAAGCATGAAAGTAAATTTATTTTTTGTTGTAGTGGCATAATCTCTCGCAACACGTCTTACACATATAATCCTGTTGGATTATAAAGTAAAAGGGCCAAAAGTGTCACAAAAATCATTTTAAGAAAACTGAATTTTAAAACTTTTTGCAATGAGTTTAGGAGAAAACTTTGGTTACTTTATTTCAGATGGAGAAATTCAAAGTTATTGAGGCGAAAACACAATCTGAGCACATAAAAGCAGTTTTCCTTTCTCTTTTTGATGCTTTGATGTTACGTTGTTTGATTTTACGTTCTGATGTTTTATACAGAAACATCAGAACTTTAATTGTTAATTGTTTGAGTTTCTGTGGGTTGGGACAGAGCAGACTAAAGCTGATAACACTAATTAACAGGAAACACAACACAAGCCAGTGGAAAACAAAGATTTGTTTAGTTTCTCATCATCTTCCGGAACAACAGCACCTCATTTTGCTTAAAGCAACTAAAATTAGCCTGGATGATGAGAGGAAGTTCCTGTCAGAAGCAGTCATGGCCCAAAACTTCTCATATTTTGAAATTGCAGAGGTTTCAACATCAGGACTTCAGTTCTAATAAAGTTTTCCTTCATTTTTGCCTCTTTATAAGAGTTTTTTCTTGTCTTCGCTCAGTTGGGACGCTACACCAAAGAGGGTCAGCTGTTCCTGGGTCCGCTGGGCAGCACCGGAGATGACACTCGCTGCGTGGTGGACGACCAGATCAGCAGCTTTCCCCAACTCCTGAACTGTGACAAGGTGCCCAACGCCAAGCAGAAGACGTGGAGCTTCTCCCAGGTGAGCAGGGAGGAAAAGGGAAGAGTCTGAACTGAAAATAAAAACGTAAAGTTGTGTACGTCTTCCCCAATATTTGTTATTTCAGGTGGTTCTGGTTCTCCCACACTGCAAAAACACAAAATCTTACCAAGTATTTTTGATCTAGTTACCAGTGCAAATGTTTCAGTTTTGTCTGATTTGAAATGCACTAACTTACAAGTAACTTTTCAGCAAGAAATATGAGTTTAATTAAATAATTCCTTAATATCGATGAAAAAGTTCTTATTCCATTGCCAGATTACGTAAATTATGAGAAAAATGTCTTGCTATAAGTAAATAATCTGCTAATGGAACTAATATTTTTTTTCATCAATATTAAGGAATTATTGACTTACAACAAACTCATATTTTTTGCTGAGAACTTAGTTTTAAGTTAGTTTAGTCTTGTTTTAGGTATACTAAGATATTAACACTTGAAAATACACAAAATTTCTCAAGATTTTGTGTTTTTGCAGTGCATCCCAGTTCTCTTATTATTTACTTTACTTCCTTCCTAAAAGGTCAGAGGTCATTCTGTTTTTACATCAAATGTTTTTGACTTGAATCTGGGCATTGTGGCCAATAACGTAACAAAGTTTTAGGAAACTATTTAATTCTTCCATCCATTCTGATGTTAAAGTAAAGTTTATTATTCTGCAGTTTTATTTTTTCTCCTGCAGAAAATCTAAATTTAGCTGATTTTAGCTAAATTTTTCTTTTTTTTTCTCTGACTCGGATACCGGTTGGAGATCAGGAAGAACTCCCTGCTGTTGTTCCCTCTTTGAGTATATTAATTTAAAATATCCTAATTATGCATCATAGACTTATTAACATTGGATGTACCTCTTTGAAGTAATAATAATAATATCCCCAGTAACTGATCAAGTTAATAATTAGGCAAAGGGATCAGAGCGTTTTCTACAGATTTGCTGATTATATTCCCATCGCATCAATATTTCATAATCTGAAAGCTAATTTCAAACTCTTTTTGATAACATATGATAAATGTGATTATTGCAGGGTTTTTGTTGCTGCACAGAAAAAGCTACATGATTTCATCTACTTGGATTTTTTTAATAATTTGGATTCTCTATTCAGCTTTTTGATTGGTTCCCTTTAACATCAACCAAGATGCATCCTGACTCCTCTGTCCTGCTCCTGCAGAACGACTCCATCATAAACCGGGCCACGGGTCGGTGCCTGGAGGTGGTGCCGGCCAACGTTTACTTTGGCCACCTGCTGGTCCTGCAGCCCTGCTCGGGTCAGAAGTGGACCATCAAAAACACCATGAAGCAATAGCCGACAGCACAGCCCGTTTCCTGTGCCAATCACAGACTGAGCTGTGATTGGCTCAGCCTGGTCACAATGAGCCAATAAGACGCTGATGCAAACCTTCAACAAAAATGTTTTATCAAGACTTTGGGTGCCATGAAGATTAACGTGAATTATTTTTTTATAAAATGAACATCCAGAATGACAAACTAAGCATGAGGACTGATTCTGTCTGATTTATTTTGACTTAATGTGTTGTTATAAATCCTGTGTGTGTGCGCGTTTGTTTGTCATACCTTGTGGGGACCATTTTCCTGACACTACATTGTGGGGACCACTGCTCCTGTGGGGACCGGAGCCTGGTCCCCACAAGGGGAAACGCTGTTTTGGGGTCAGGGGTCAGATTTAGGTCTAAGGTGTTAATTGAGTTTTGGTAAGGTATATAATGGTAAGGGTTAGGGTAAGAGTAAGATTTAGGCTGTAGAAATGAATGGAAGTCCATGGAAAGTCCCCACAAAGATAGCCACGCAAACATGCGTGTGTGCGTGTGTGTGTGTGTGTTACTGCTGTACAGTGCTTCGACGTTCATGACTTGAGATTCAATCAACCAAAAATGTTTGACAGGAAGAGCAGAAGCACTGGAACCGCCCTTCAGTTTGGTCCATTTCTTCGTATTTCATGCGTTTCTGTTTCATTTTAAACTGGTTTGGATGAGCAGCTCTGCAGATTCTCTGAGGTTTTCCTCACATTTCTGGCCACATTTTCCCTCATTTCACTGCAGTTAACAATTTTTAGAGTTTTCTTTAGATGACAGAAAATAAAACAACAAAAATTGCTCAATTTATTGGGTAAAAGTAAAATTTTAACAGCAAACAAACAAAAACAAAGGCTGCACTCTGCCATATGCTGCCTTCATAATCTGAAATATCAAAATGAAAAAAAAAATCAAATGAAAAACTGGAAGATAAGCTGGAGAATTATTGATTTAAAACTTTTGCACATCTCCTTATTTAAATAGTTTTACTATCTAAATCTCTGCAATACTCCATTCCTTGTCATGTCCTGTAAGGTGTTTTTAAAAAAGTGACGCTCTGTTCAGAATGTAGTTACAGAAATCCATTAGTTGTTGTTCCAGATTTTTGTGTAAAAAAGACGAGATCCCATCTGTGATGAAATAAATTGATTTACGCTCGTAAATAAACATAAAGATATTTTTTACTTTTCGCCTTTTAAAAGTCTAAACCCTGTAAATATTTATAATTTGAAGAATAAGGCACTGTAAGTGTTTAAAAAGCTGTCAAAAAATAAATAAAATAATTTTAAAAAATGCCAAGAGGGCTAAAGAGAGAAGTGAGCTTTCAGTCATTTTACCTGGAGGCATCCAGTAGCATCACACAGGCTAGCATGAAAACTTGAAGCTCATTGGAGGAAAGTTGAGTTTATCTGAGTGCCAAAACTAACAAAGCACTTTCTCCAGACTGCAGCAGAGAGAAACGTATCGACGACTTTCCAGGCTGAAATTGTTCCGACTCTAAGAAGCGAGATGTCAAATAATTCAGTGTTATTGGTTTGATTTCTCAGATTGTCTTCCAATAAACAAAATGGTTTCCTGGGTTTTGCGTGGCTGGTTCTTTAGGAAGCATTACATGAATACCGTTTGTGTGTTAGAGCCGCTGCAGACAGAAGAAAGGAGCACAGTTCTGCTAAAAACTGACATTTTGAGATTAATCTTTAACATCTTTCATTTTTAATATTTGAAAATTACACTTTTTTTATAGAAACTTCCTGATATTAATCTAAAAATTAGATTTTTTTCTGGAAAATGTTTGAGGCATCTAGTTTTCAGTTTCTTTTAGGCTCGATTGGATACATTTATTTTCAGTAATAAAAACAGGATTTGGGTCACTTTCTCTCAAAACATTTGCCATATTTAGCCGAGTTTAAGAAAGAATAAAAGCTGATTTTTGTGCAGCTTTTCAGTAAAAGTCTCTGGATAAACTTGGTTATAAAAACACGAATACTTTCTGCTGCATTTTACATTTCCATGTGTAAGAAAATTTTGTCGTTGACTGTTTTTAGCTTGATTACAAATTAAAAGTTTTCATCTCCATCTAAAGGCCAAATTTGTTCCAGTTTTGAATTGCAGTCGGGGGCCAGACAAAATCAGTCCAAGGGCCACGAATGGCACCCGGGCCGCACTTTGGACACCCTTCAAGTAAGGCATGTTTTTGAGCCTTGGTTGCATTTTGTGTCATTTTTGGATGATATTAGTAGTCTTTTTAACATGAGTTTTTTTTTAAAGTTACACAAGTTTTTTTTGTTTTTGTTTTTTTTGTTGTTTTTTTTTAGTCTAAGTCTTTTTTTAAGTTATATGTGACATTTTCTTATTCTAATTTTCAGCCAGGTCCAGTTTTAGCCTTAATTTATTTTTCCTTGCAGAGAATAATAAATTCATGCACGGTTATGCAGATGACGCCATACATCATGTAACCAAACCCAAATCTCAGATAAAGTTTGTAACCTTGTAGAAACCTTATCAATGTCCTGGTGGGTAAAAACTGCATTTTCTCATGTGGCATCAGAAAAAGTCTAATTTTAATTAGCTTTCAGCGTAAATCCTGATTAGGACATCCCTACACCTTCTCTGTTGCATTTTCTTTTTTTGCTTCAATAATTTGGATGTTTTTGTTATTTAAATAATCCACCACATGTTGTGAAATCAGTCGTCTGAATTTAAAGAAATTCCCCTCCTCTCTGTCATCCACACAAACCTCGATTAGACAAGCTTTGGCTCCATCAGCGTTACAAAAGAATCACATCTAAATGTCACACAGCAGCAGCAGCCAGGCGGCACAACGCTGGATAGAAACATCCAGAGCTGTGAAAGTTCCAGATTAAACTCTGATGTCTCCATATGTTCCTGAATGAGAAACCAAACTCCTGCTGCTCAGTGTCAGCATCCTGCTGTGGATGAAGCATCAGCTCATTTTGGAGATGTAAATGAAACGGGGAGCGTCTGCAGGAGCACAAGGCCCTGTTTGAAGCTGCAGAGGCTGGTGTGGCATTCAAGGACATCGCGTGCATGCTAACACGCCCCTGATCGCTGACCAGACTTTAAACGACCACAGGAACGAAAAATCATCTTATGCTGAAAATCAGCTCAGGAGAGCTGGTACATTTGGATCAATTGAGCACAAAATGTTTCATGCATTATTGTAAAATAAACATTATCATTTTTTATTATAATGAACAAATTTATCTGTTTCAGTAAAATAGAAAATGTATATATCATGCATATATGGTGAAATCCAACTTATTGGCATCTCAGTTAAAATCTAAAAAAAATTATCTTTTAAATTCTCAGATTTATTTTCTAAATTCTGACTTTTATTCAACTGAAAAAGAGAGAGAAAAATCTCACATTTGTAAATGTTTTTTTAAACAACCATTAAACTGTTAGCACCCTTCAAATTCCTGCAAAAAAAAAAAAATCTTTTTGGAGATGTGGATCAAAGGAAAGTGGCCATAAATTTCTATAACTATTAAATGCCAGGAAAATCTTCCTCTATGGTACCAAAACAAATGCAAACATGTGGCATTTGCTCATTTGAGGTTTTATGCAGCAAACCTTGCAGTTGGGTTGGGTGTAAACTGGAACTCCTGGTTTTTCACTCTGCCAAAAAGAGACAATTTTTATTTGTGAGGCTTTCTCCAACATAAAGAGCAGAATAATGACAATCATTTTAAATCTCCAACCTGAGATGAAAACAAAAGCACCAGTAGAATAAAGAGGAAAAGACAATTTGTCTTTATGTTACGACCAAAACTATCAGGCAGGAAAACAAACCACAACACTCGTTTAAATCCACTTCATTTTCCTTTGGTTCATCAGGTTTTATATTACAGTGAAATTATCAAATTATCTTTTAAGAAACATATACCCCCTTTACAAAATGGACTTAAATTATTCTATAATGAAAATGTTGCTAAACGCAGCAGCTCCCTCACCTCAGAGTCTGACAGCTCCCCCTGGTGGTCAAATATGATACACTGTGGGCTTCACATTTGACTGAGCTGTGAGGAGATTTCAGCCCGAAATTAAATAAATGCATGAATAAATAAGTAAATAAATAAATAAGTTAATAAGCGGAACATCATGAACCTCCTGTTATTTTCTGATGTTTTGTTCCTACAGAATTAAAGCATTATTGGTCCTTTTTTTTTTACATTTTAAGAGTTTAGCTGCTTTCTCTGTTGTGCCGGCTATGCCAAGAGATGGGAGAGTTCATTAATTACTAAACTCCTGTGTTTGTGTCTTATTGTTCTTATTTTATTTTTTATTTTTTTTACCAAATCAACCAAACAAAGGGAACTAATAGTGAAGTAATGACAGGTTTGTATCAGAATTGAAATAGATTTTTTGAGACATTTAAATTGTTTAACAATTCCTGTGGCCATTTTATTTAGTTTAAACCAAGAAGAATCAAATATTGTTCTGAAAATGATCAGGTATGAAAAGGAGAGAAAAAGTCATTCAGAAAGTCTTTCTTTCAAAACACATGAAAGAAAATCTGTTCGCCTGGAAATAAAATAGGGAAGGAGGAGAAACCAAAACAAAACTCTACAACTTTAAGGTTTAAATATCAGAAACAGAAATATGTTTTACTCTGAATTTTGATTACTTTCCAAACATGAACATCCTGCTGCTCAAACAGAAAATAATTAACGTCTCCAGTTTAGATCAAAATGTCTTTTTGCTTCACTAAAATTTACTTGCTTCAACTTTACTGTTAATAAAACTGAATATTTGAAGTTATACTTGAAAGATGCTACAGAAACCAACAAAGAAATCTAGAAAAGTATTGATTTATTATATGGAAAGTGTAAAAAAAAATAATAATAATAATACGTGCAACTAATTTATCCGAACATTTTTATCTAAAGTGCCATTTTTTAAAGTGTGATTTTTAATATTTTAACTTTGATTTTTTTATTTTGTAGTTAACAGAAGCACATTAATAAAACTATTTTTAACTGTTTGTTCTAATCATGTGGTTTAAACAATTTTATACTTCAATTAACGACAAATAAAAAAAATAAAACCTGTTGATTAACACAAGAATATTTTATTTATAATTCAATAAATTAACCTGTTTTGAAAAAAAAACAAACTTTCTAGTTAAATTGATATGTTATTCATTTCTGTCATTCATACAAAAACTTTTCCTTTTTTTTTTCTTGTTCTTCTCTTGGCAGTAAACTGTTTACAAACTGGAATGTCGCCCCCATGAGGACAGAGTGAAAACTGCAAATCTGAATGAAACTGAAGGAATATATTTTTTTTATTCATCTAATTTAACTTAGTGGAGTTAAAATGCTACAGGAAAACACTGAACAATTACTGTGATGTTTTTAAAAATGTAAAATATTTTTCCAATAAGTCATCTTTCAAAACTTTTATAGTTTTATAACTAAATGATGGATCAGGGCTCTGCATGTTTTTATAGAAAATCTGCTACAAAAATAAGATGGAAAAAAAACACACTTTAAAAAATGTTTTTATTGCAACAATTATTTGTTTCGCGTTTATACAGATTTCCATATTTACAAGATTATAATTATTATGCCTCTAATAAATAGTACGACTGAAAGTCTAGTCTAAGTAAATATTGCACGTGCATTAAGTACAGTATGTGCTTGTCTAGATATTCTGTCCAGGTAAATATTTACAAAATTACATGTGAGAATAAAGTGGGAATTATCCATCATGCTACTGCAGAGTAACTCAGTGATGGAGACATGCAACCATTCTGCAGATTTAATTCTTCAAACCAAATGCAATAAAACCAAATAAAATATTCATAAAACACGTTTGCAGGTTTTTGAGACTACACTGGAGCTCAATGAGTCCCAAAGGTAGATAAATTAAACCTTTTACAGGTTCAAAATCTATTTTTCTGCCACAGGCAAGAAATTTATCCCAATAAATATCAAGTTTAAATAAAAGCTTCTCTCCCCGCGCTGCTGGTAGAGATCCAGTCAACCTGTACATTTTACATGACATTTTAAGATTTAGCATCAGTTTTCTGCTTAAAACGTGAAAAATACAGAAGTTACTGTGGAGAGACGTCGCCGCTAGATGGCACTATAACACAAACTAACAAACCAACTTTTCCTTCCGTCGGAGTGGATAACAAGTGAAAAAATAAACTAATTAAATCAAATTTCTGTCTAAAAATGCCCGTTACATCTCGTGTTTCCGTGTGAAAACAGGAACAGACGACATTTAGATGTCCGGTTCGTCTCCGCAGAGTTTATGGCTTTGGATGGAGGGTTCAGAGGGAACCGGAAGGACGTCAGCGCCCCGGATGTTTCAGGACTCTGAACCCCCCGGAGAGCGGAGAGCACCGACAGTCATGCACACGCACACAGAAACATCGAAACACACACGGGACACACACTTCTGACGGAGGTTGCAATATTTACACAAGACAGACTCGATCACATGCAGTTAGTGAGGGGCTGCTGGCCCTTTAAGAGTTTAAATGAGAGGCAGTGCAGGAGTTCAGAGCCGAATCAGTGAACTGCGAGTCACCGGAAGCTACGGCGAGTTCAGACGTGTTTTACCACGGCGCCATTTTAGACAGAAGAAAGGGCAACATTCCGCCTAAAAACTCAAAAAAATGTCCAGAAAAAAATAATTTCTGAGTTTGAAATGTTGAAACTTTGCAAGAATAAACTCATAAAATTTCAGATTATTCTAAAAAAAAAATTTCTAGAAAACATAAGGAATTTTTTTATTTTGACAAATCGGAAATTTGCTAAAAAAAAAAAAAAAAAAAACTCAGAAATGTTTAGATTAATGTCAGAAAATTTTACAGAAGAAAACATGAAAGTTCCTGAGTTTGGAAAGTCGAGAATTTGGAAGAAAACTCAGAAATTTTCTAGAAATCACAAGTTTTTTTTTTAGTTCGACATGTTGGTCATTTGCTTGAAAAAATACAGAAATTTTCAGATTAATCTAAATTGGCAGTCTCTGAGTTTTCAAGAAAAACTTGAAAAAGTAAAAATAAATAAATAAAAAAGTTTTAAAAAATGACACTTGAAAAGTCTGTTCAACCTTTGAAACTCAGAAATTTGTATGTATTTTTTAGATAATTTCTGGGCCTAATCTCATTTTTTCCAGGCACATTTTTGACTTTTCAAACTGAAATTTCTAAGTTCTGTCTAGAAAAATCTAACCTCAAAATTTCTGTAATTTTTCTAGAAAAAAATTACAGAATTTTTGAAACTCAGATATTTTCATGTTTTCTCTAGAAATTTTCCGAGAATAAAATAAATTTTCAAAGTTCTTTTTGTAGAAGATTTTCAACTTTTCAAACTCAGAAATTTAATTTTTTCTCTCAGAAGTTTCTGAGTTTTTTAAAATTCCTCCTCTTTTCTCTCTACGACGGCCCTAAAACACCACTGTAATATTTTTATGTTGCAAGAACAGAAAAAACAGATTGGAAACCCTGATATGAAAAGTATCAACAGCTTGAAATGAAAATAAACAGTTATGACAAAAACTAAGTGCACCTCTGTTGTTTCAGCAAAAGCAGAGGAAAGTTGATATTCTGCTGCTTTGGAGTAAAGAAGAGAAATTTGAAGTCATAAATTATACACAAGTGGAAAACATTTATGACAGCCGCTAATTTTCCCAGGAGTCGACGTTCAAGCGAATTGACAGAGAGATTAGAAAAACTTGAGCGCTTGTTGTCAGACTCTACAGCCCTGAGTCGGCATGTTAGACGTCACATGAACCTCGTTAAGAAACGACAGAGCAAACCAGGTTTGATCAGCAGAGGTTTGACTATTTTAAAGGACATGGCAGCGCAACTTAAAGCTGCATCACAAACCGTCCAGAAGTGAGACGTTGGTCAGAATCCCCAAACTGAAACAAGACAAACAGCTGAAATCGGCACGGCGGAGGCCGGGTGGTGATCTGGGCTCAGTCCAAACAGGACAATGAAACAAAACACAGACAGACTCAAAGGTTTGCACTGGCCTAGTCCAAGTCCAAAACTCAACAAAGTGAAAGACACAAAACCCCCACAAAATCTTACCAAGTATTTTGGTTTAGTTTCTACTGCAAATGTCTTATTACACCTGAAATAAGACAAAACAATCTTACAAGTAATTTTTAGCAAGAAATAGAGATGAAACTAGTTTTAATCCCAGATTATTTCATTTATATTTTTGTTATAAGTTGTTTTCTGCCAATGAACCTAGTAAATTTTCAAAATATTGAGGAATTATTTGTTTAAAACAAACCTCCATCTCTAACTAAAAAGCTGCTTGTAACAGTTTGTCTTATTTAAGATGTTTGTAGTAGAAACTAAATCAAAAATATTTGGTAAGATTTTGTGTTTTTGAAGTGAAAAGAGGATGAAAACTCTGAAAACATAAATAAATAACTAATTAACCTGCAGTGACATTTTAAATCAGATGGAATCAAAGACCTCCAGCTTAATTAGTTGTGATGAGATGTAAGTAAATCCAGCAGCTTTTTAACAATTCAAATCTCTGATTCTGATTATTTGCTACTTATTCTGAAGAAAATGTCGAAACAAAACGGATTCGTCTCGATTGAATCGATCATTTACATGTTTAGATACAAACATTTTGCATCTAACTCAGGTGAAGCGATGGTTTCAGATCAGCTCTCTGTGCGTCGACTTTCAGAAAATGTGATTGAAAACGTCACTGTGAAGCGTTAGCGGTCGGGTTCTGACCGGCGTCCAGCACGGGAAACGATCCGCTCTCATTCAGAAACATCTCTCAGCGTTTCCTCACGCCAGTCCACAGAGTCAGCAGTTAATCAGAGCTGAAGGACGGCGGCCCAGCAGGAACCAGGCGGCCATGTTGGTGTGCTTCGGCGGCGCTCGTCCCTCCGCAGTTCATCAGCCTCCTGCTGGGCGCCAGGCCCGCCTCCCATCTGGAGCGGATCTCAACTCCTGCACTCGTTTCTAAATGTTCGGTTTGAATTATTGCATCAGGAAAACAGAGACGACAGCGGATGTGATGTCAGCCCTTACAGTCCCTGTCGGAGTAAAGGGGGAGGAGTCCCGGCGGCTCCTCATGCTGGCTTCATGGCGGGTTGGTTTGGGTCAGCTGGAGGCGTTGAAATGAAAAACAAAGCGTGTTTTTTCCTGGCTGCGCCTTGTGGTTCTGTTTCCTGCCTACAGCGACACGGCTTCACCCACCCGGCATGCACATGCAGGCTGGCGCCACCCGGCTACTCCATGCCGTTTCTCAGCATCTGATTGGCCGCGATGAGCATGACGCTGATGATGAAGGCCATGGCGAAAGCACAGATGAGGCTCTTCCTCACGCACGTCTGGCGGTTCTTCTTCGACGGGTGAACTGGAACGAGACGAAGAGAAAAGACGGTAAAATAAGAGTCCACAAAAACACGCGATCGTCTGCGTAGAGACGGATTCAGTCAAGTTCGAACGGCAACCGGCAAAATGCTTCACATTTAATTTAGTTTATCTGACAGACGTAGAACAAAGCAAATCTGCAAGCGTTTATTCACAACTCCGGTGTTTCTATGCATTAAAGTTCACACACTTTCTAAATCAAAATAGAGTAAAAATGTTTTCCTGTCTACATGCACTGCAAAAACAGAAAATGATACCAAGTATTTTTGGTCTAGTTTGTAGTATAAATATCTTAGTACACCTGAAATGAGACAAAACTAACTTAAAAGTAACTTTTCAGTAAGTTAAAGGATCTGGCCACGCCCCCAACTCAACCTTTACACTCAAGTAAAAAACAGATGCTCAATTTTACAACTGTACATCTTAGAAAAGCAGAAGTGGAGCCTCCTGCACAACCAACAAGAATGGATTAACCGCTTTCTAGGCAGTAAGTCAACGACAAAACACGTTTCTTTTCCAGCAGCCATTGTACAGCGGCACAACCAGCTGACCAAATGTGCTGGAGCTCCCACTGCAACAACACAAATGGTCTAGTTTCTAATGTAAACATGTTATTGCATATGAAATAAGACAAACCAAACCATCAAGTAACTTGTCAGTAAGATATAGAAGCTTGTTTTAAGTAAACAATGTTTAACAAAGATGAAAAAGTTCAGATCATTTCACTTATAACAAGACATTTAAAATAATCTGCCAGTGGAACTAGTATTTTCTCATCAATATTAAGGATTATTTACATAAAACAAGCTCTAATATCTTGCTAAAAAGTTACTTTGTAAATTAGTTTTGTCTAGGATATTTGTTCTAGAAACAACACCAAAAGCACTTTTGTGTTTTTGCAGTGTATTTATGCGAACAACCTTGCAACCTCCAAATATAATGTAACGTAAAACATTGAAACAGCCAAAAACATTGCATTTTCTCAAATTTCTTCATAATCATAAGACTAAATAGATTAAATTTAATCAATGTTCCCGTTATTATTAGTTTATGGCAACGGTAGTTTCTGAAACCTTGATAGTAAAATCCTCTGAGGTTTGACCCTCGTCGGTTCCGTGTCTGATTTTCCGCTGCAGTTTGGAGCGACAGGAATGAGCCTGAAGTGTGAGATCATCGTTGTTGTTGTTGCCGGGCAGATTTAACGTCTCATCTGAATGAACGGCGGGAAGCTGGAAGGTGACCAGCAGAGTCGGACCGTAAGGTAAGTGGCTCAGTTCCTGGGAACAGACCGGCTTCTCTGCAGAAGCCAAAAACGTCCATAAAGGTCCAAATGTTCATGAAACCCAAAGAGGCTGGAACCGGCAGCAGAACGGGAAACTTAAAGCGACAGGAACTAATTCTGTCATGTCCAGGTTTAAAATATTATGACGCTCACAACCATGAATGGAAAGAAGTTAATTATTATGATTATATGAAATAGAAATGTTTGCAACAGAGCAATAAAAATAACTAAAATTATTATACCATTGATAATGTCTGTATTATTTGATATAGAAATAATGTCATACTTACTGCTACTAGTAACAGTGATGATAGATTTAAAATTGAAATGAAAATTAAAAAAATACAAAATAGTAATAATATCAATGATTATAATCCCACTGGTAATGTTTGCATTATTAAATATATAATGTAATAACTCAGTATTACATTATTTATGTTATACTGCTACATATTATTGATATGTAGCAATAACTATTGCTACATATAAATAATAATACACTTAATAAATAAAACTTGAACATTTATTGGTTGAATAATGTCTTTCTGATTTTCCCTTCATCGTGTTTTCCTCCATGTTTTCCTCTCCATGTTTTCCTCTCTCCATGTTTTCCTCTCCATGTTTTCCTCCATGTTTTCCTCCATGTTTTCCTCTCCATGTTTTCCTCTCCATGTTTTCCTCCATGTTTTCCTCTCCATGTTTTCCTCCATGTTTTCCTCTCCATGTTTTCCTCTCCATGTTTTCCTCCATGTTTTCCGTTTCTCTCCTCCTCCGGCACCAGCATGTCGTTCTGCTCTTCTTCTCAGACGACTGAAGTGAAATGATTTCACCAGCCAACAGTAATCATGCGAGCCGGGCCGGTGACCCGCGGTCGCTCTGCTCTCACTCACGCTATTTTTACATCTTAATCGAAGAGCAGCTGCAGTCATCAAAATGCTTCCTGGCTGCTGAAGATACCAACGTCTGACCCAGAGACTAACCGTTTCTGGACATCGTTAGTCGGCTGGTTTGGCCTGAGTGACATCACTCAACACATCCACATGGCATAAAACATAATGTGACAGGTTGCTGTGAAAGACTGGAAGTTTTTTTCCTTCTGGGTTTGAAACATGAGCAACAGAAAAAGACTTGCAATGCCTTCACTTCACCAGCAGGTGGCAGTAAAGAGCAACATCCACATAAAAAGCCAAAAGAAGAAGATCCTGAACATGGCTCAGGCAAAATAAGGATTCAAGTTTCCTTTGACGGTTCAACAAGCTTTTACTAAACTTTTCAGCTTACATTTGAGATTTTTAGGGACTCCCACTGCCAGCTGATATTTCTACAAATAACTTTAAAACAACCAATTTTAAAACGCTGTGCTAAATGTCCAAGCTAGTGGAGATTGAGCCTTAAAATACTTTCTTAATCTCTTTTATAATTCCCAGTTATTTTTCCACCATTTTCCTACAATTTTACAAAATGTAAATATTTATTGTTTAAAATCTGACAACAAGAAACTGTCTTTGTAAATTTTCCAATTAAAATCAAGAAATGCTTCATTTTCAGGGACATTTCTTTGCAGAATTAAACACATTTCTGGGTTTTTCTCTGTTTTTCTGCATTTTCCATCATCTTCTACCAACCTGGAGTTACTTAAGTTTCCATTTGTAACTTGTCAAAAATTGCAAAAAGTTTAAGTGGTATAAATATGTTTTCAACACTGCAGCAGGGCTACCTGGTTGGACCATTTCTGATGTGTATCTTATAATTTCAGCAGTTTTACGTCAGTTCTTCTGTTTTCACCTCTGTATATGCTTTACGTTACGTTTGACTGCATGAAAAAAGCTCTAGATAAAAAGTTTCATTGAAGAGACAAAAACTGCACTCTACAACAGAACCAGTGATCTAACCGCGTTTAGCTGGAAGCCAAACTGAGCTCAATGTGTTGCTACTAGACTGAACAGATGTTGAGCTGCTGGACATTAATGACGGAGGGAGATTTCTGTTCTGGACATTAGCTCTCAGTCCAATTACCTGGACCTTCTGTCGGCTGGCAGATGTCCTACAAGCAGCCAAAATTAAACGGGACGAGTTACGCAAAATTCACATTTTCCATGTTTTTGTTTCTACTGCCTCCAAAAACAACCCAAGCATAAAAAATCGAGTTCATGTTTTTTTGGTGTCTGGAAAACGAGCCGTTTCAAAAATCTCTCAGTTGTTAAGTCTCATTCGATGGGCACTGCACCGTCACCTAACAACCCCAATGGAACTCTTTTCGTCACCTAGCAACCCAACCAGAGTTCCAGCATATTTCAGCTGCATAATGGCTGCTGGAAAATCAAGAATTTTGTTGCTGACTTACCATCCAGAAACCACTTGCTGCATTCTTACTGGCTGTGCAGGAGGCTCTGCTTCTGCTTTTCAAAGGTGCTAAAATTGCGTGTCAGTTGCAGCCATTTTCACAGTGTAAACTTTGAGTTGAAGGCGTGGCCAGCAGCAGCTTATTGGGATTTAAAGAGACAGGAGGTTCCAAAACAGCTCAGTTCTGCTTATTTGATGGGAATAAGCAGAACTGAACTGGCTACAATCTTCTTATCTAAGAATTATTTTGTTTTGTATAGACCAGGGATGTCAGCCTCGTTTTCATTTTGGGCCAAATCAAAACCATAAATCCTCTTAAAGGGCCAAATGTATTGATTAAACCTGTTCACAAACTGCTATCATAAAATTAATCCTTAAAATTATTACTTAACATCTTTTCAGTTCCTCCAGGATTCCGTGATTCGTTTTGTGATTTTTTTGCAATAGAAATCAAAGAGTTTGTGGAACTAATTTGGAAATATTTGAGCTTATTTATGACGGTAAACGTGATGTTTTATTACTTGCTGTATAGATCATGGACCATTATATGACAACAGTTAAGACTGAAGCTGCTGTTTAGTACAAGTAAAGCTTTTGACAATTTTTGAGAAAAATCTGCAATAAACTCCCAATTATTAGCATAAAACAGTTTTGTGTGAATTTCCACAATAACTACGAAGAAACAGGAGGGACTGACTGATATGAATTGGCAGTAAACAGACAAAACCTGCATCAATTTGATTGATGACATAATATTTAAGCACACTAGAGGGCCACATAAAAAGCTTCGGTGGACCGGATTTGGCCCACGGGCCTCGAGTTTGACACCTGCTGTAAGACCATAGACGTATCCTAACCTCTTCAATAAGAGTAATGGGTCACCAGTAATGACCTGCTACTGGTTTATGTCCTTCCTAAAACATGAGCAGGTATTAGCATGTCCTTCACTGTAAAACAGAAACTGAATCTATAAATCATTAAATCACCTCGAGGCAACGGGGCCGACTGGAAGTGGCGGGCTTTGACTGGACATCTGCTGCCCAGCATGTTTCCTCTGCTTTATGCCATCAGAACAATTTGTTCAGCTATGAATCAGTGGCTGGTGGGTTTCAGTGGACCAGTTAAATTCCCTGTACTGGTGTTTTCAGAGCAGCACCGTATCGATTGCTGAACAAGGAGAAGCCGCAGGGAAATCAAACTTCCTTTTCTGCTTCGTCATATATCAGCCGGCTGATGTAATAAGCGGTGAGGAGCGTGATGGATCGGGATGAGGAAGAACCACGTTGTGACAGAAGGCATTGATTCCTCCCTGACTGAGCACATTTTGGTGTTTGTGAGCGCCAGGTGGTTCTGATGGACCCGATGGACGGTTCTGTCTGCGGCGGCCGTCCATCATCATGAAGCTTCATGTTTTCGTCCTGCAGCCGTTTAATGGATCCAATGAGGCGCTGGTGAGATCTGGACCTCACTTAGTACCACCAGCGCTGGTCCGAGTCGGGTACTGACTACTTACATCCACTCAATTACATTTACTGGAGTAACTTTCTTTGAAAAAAAAAAAAAAGTATTTTTACTACGCTGTACTTTGAGTGATTTTATTATGAAGTATTTCTTCTCTCACTTGGTTAAAATTTCTGGATTTTCTTCCCTCTGAATGAAAAACAAACATGTTTTAACCAAAAACTCACCAGACACAGAAACACACCTGCAGTTTCTGTTAAAGTCTCTGAAGTTTTTTTTATTGAAAGAAACAGATTTTTTTTTTGCCTGATTTTGTCATTTTTTGTTACTTCTATGAATTTTATTGTCATTTTGGTCCTTAAAATACCAAAATTTCCACTTAACTTTATAATTTGAACCATCTGATGATGTAATTTTTAAATACTAAATGATTGATCATTTGATCAGTTACTCAGCACTTTTTACCAAATACGTTTTACTCTTACTTGAGTCATTTCTTGGACAGATACTTTCACTTTTACTTGAGTGAAATTGTGCTGCAGCTCCTCTGGAGTTGATCTGGTGAAACCCGTCAAGAAACACATGCAGGTTACAGAGACGTATTGTCCATTTTTCCTCTAAAAATGAAACATAGATTATCATAAATGAAAAGCAAAAGACTCGAATTTCACTGGAAAAGCTGACACCTTAAACCATGTGTCAAACTCATGGTTCGCGGGCCAAATCCGGCCCGCTGTAGTTTCTTATGTGGCCCTTCTGGCTCCAGATGCCAAATCACATCCATCATTTATAACTGTGAATGTGTTGTAAATGTGTTGCAGTTAAGTGATGCTAACTCCCACCTGCAGGTGGCGGCATGTCTTTACTTTTACACTGCTGCCTCAGCCTCACCTGATGCGAAGCTATAATCCGTGATCAATGTGGCGAGTAACGAAATGTCACATTTGCTGTCATGCAAAGTGGAAATACTGATTTTTATTGCAAAAAATCACAAAAAACAATCACAAAGTCCTGGAGGAGCTGATCTATGAGGAAAGATGTTCAACATTATTTGATTTTAAGATATATAGACAGCTATTATTAATATTTTAACAGTTGTGAAGGGGTTTAATCAATACATTTAAGATTTTAAACGGACCAAATGAAAATGTTTGACATCCCTGACCTGCAGCGTAATAATGTGTGTTGTGATCTTGATCATCTATTTTCCTGTTAGAGATGCAGGAACTGGTGACGTTCTGACTCAGCGGTTTTTACCATCCAGTTTCATGTTATTAATGAAGTGATGCTGTGATGGACGCCAGACAGAAAGCTGTATTTTCCTAATATGCTTTCAGAGCGAACAGCACATCAATCACAGTGAACACACTGAATGACCTCATATATTTTCATCAAAGAGTGACATTTGGGAACTGTCAAATAATTAAGAAAATGATTTTGATCAGTTGGTTTCCGCCAAAAAAGTTTTAAAGTTTGACAACATTAACTTTAGAGTGACTGGTGTAGTTTTTAAAATAATGTTTAAAATCCAAAGCTAAATGTCAGACATGAACATAATTAGCACATGCATAAGATTTCATGTTATCATTTTCCTTGAATTTATTTTCTGCGTAAAAACACTGAGAAACATTTTCGACTAAAAGGTGCTAGCTAACTTTAGCATACAGCCTTTTTAAAAATGTTAGCATGACTTTCTAAGTTACATATAAGAATATTATGCTAATGCTAATGCTTTAAGGTTTAAAAATTACAATTTATATTATCTGAAAAACTTAAAGTCATAAGTGAATGGTATTCTTATTCACACACAACAAAGTTTTAATTCAAAGGTTTGTAAGTTACTGAATAGCATAAACATTTGGGCTAAAGTGCTAGCACAGATTTCTGGGTCACATCAGAGAAAAGCACACTAGTGTTTCGGCTTTAAGGTTTTTATGCTAATGTTTTAGTTAAACTTAAATGGCAAAAGAATGTTTGCATAATTTCAGTTTGGAAAAGTCAAAAAATAATTAATAATTTATTCAAATGTAAGTTCATGTGTTAGATTTCCAAAGATCTGGTTTGGTTTTCAAGCCAATGATCCATTTAGCAGTCTGAGAGAAATTTCAGGAAATTATTATTTTTAACAATATAACACAGAACCAACTACTTAAGAACAAAACATTTTTAAAAATATAAAATTACCACAAAAACAATAAAACTGATGAGTCTCTTAAATCTAACGATGTATGATAATGTTTTTTTAGTGGTGCACAGAACTAGATTCATTTCACTATTTTCACTGCAAAAACACAAAATTTAACCAAGTATTTTTAGCCTAGTTTCTAGTGCAAACATCTTAGTACACTTTAAATAAGAAAAAACTACCTTAGAAGTTATTTTTCCGATATATTAGTTTGTTTTAAATAATTCCTTATTATTGATGACAAATGATTTGTTCCAATGGCATATTATTTAACTCATAACATGGTAAAACAGTCATGGTGTAAGTGAATTAATCTGCCAGTTGAAATAGAACTGAGTTGCTAGGTAATGGGCTGGGCGTGGCTGGTGTTGCTAGGTAACGGGCTGGGCGTGGCTGGTGTTGCTAGGCAACGGCGGGACATTCTACCAGTGGAACTGGAACTTTCTCATCAAAATTAAGGAATGATTTACTGAAAACCAGCTTCTACATCTTCCTGAAAAGTTACTTCTAAGTTAGTTTTGTCTTTTTTCAAGTGTGCTAAGATATTTACACTGAAAACTAAACAAAAGTACTTGGTGAGATTTTGTGTGTTTCCAGTGTTCAACTGAATACGCAACTGTTTTTATAAGCTCTATCAGACGTTTCAACTAGTTGAACTCCTGTTTGCGTCGACGCTGATGAACACTGAGCAGAGTTTATTTTTACAGATGCCAAGAACTGTTTGTTTCAACTGAATTGTGTTTATTAAGAAAACTATAATTACAATAATCTGTATTTTAAAACTACAGATATTTGCAGTAAAATGCTTTTATTTTGTCTCATTTTACTGTGGATATTGATCGTCTTCGTACCACAAAGTAACAAACTGCTACTGTTCATCCTTTGAGATTAAAAGCTGGCACATCAAAACACATTTCCTGAAATATCTTTTCTTCTGCAGCTAATATTTATAAGTTGTTTTTTAAAATGTATAAAGACCCTGAACAGAAATGACTGTGGAGGCTGAGTCACTGGATCTGAATCGAAAGCTGGCATTTCAAAAAGCTGAATGATAATTAGCTTAGAAGAAACAATGACACTCGCTGTTTTAATGGAGAGAAAAGGAGAGAGTCCTAGAATACCCTCTGCTGCGCTCACATCCATAAATTTTGGATGGCTGTTGGTGCAGAGAGGAGTCATGCATATTTCATGCGAGCCACGGCTGAACAGCTGACCAGCTGACACTCGTCCTCACAAACGCCCCAAATCAATAAATCAGCAGGTGTGCTGGGACTCTGTTGGCTGGAGATGTTGATGAGAAAGCTTAAATCCTTTCTGACAGCCGGGATAAGTTCCTCCCTCTCTCTGCCCACACAGGCCCAGCGCCTGCCTGTGACACATCCATGTGCCTAAAGTGCTTGCGTGTGAAATTAGCCCAGGGACTTTCGCTCACCTCCCTCAAACTCCGTCTGACAGTTCCCGGAGTTTTCCTTCAGGCTTTCTTCCTCGTTGATGATGATGTTCTCAATGTCCTTCATGGTCAGGTGATCGCGGAAAGCGTAGAACAGGATGTGTTTCAGCTCCTCCAGCGTGATCTGCTGCATGTCAAACTGCAACAGAGAGCCGAGCAGGAAAGTTAAAAATAAAAGACATTTAAAAAACAAACATTGTTTTTGTTGTGTTTTTTTGCTGGGTAGCTGGTAGAGAAGAGAAACATTTTACAAACAGATCTAAACATCCGTTCTCCTGTTCATGATCACATATGGAAACAAGGACATTTTTCTGGACGATAAATCATCCCAGAAGTTATCGCAATAAAAATGATGTTTTGAGACCATTTTCAAGTAATATAACAAGAACACATTCTCAAAATTCGATAAACTTTAAACTCTGGAAATGGAAGACATTTTAAATATCTAAAATAAACAAAACAACAAATAAAGTCTCTGAAGACAAAACAAACTTAAAAAAAAGAGCTAATTCAGAACCAGACTGAAGACTTTCATCCTCCAGTTTTTGGTAGAAAGACAGAAACAATAAATCATACAAATTGTCATGCGATTAATTGATTAATTGATTTATTGCTGATTGTGACAAGCCTAAAGGAAAATGTCAGATGCATTAATCACTCCATGTTTTGGCTGAATCTCTGTGCACACAGGTTCATTAAATGTGTGAATAATTTAAATCATTTAATAGTTTATCTGGTTGATGATCCTGTATCTTCTACCTTCTTCATTTTCAAACAAATTATGTAAAATCACATCAGTGGGCATTTTTATTTAATTTCTACCCTGTTTTTACTTTTTTTGTTTGAAATAAATAAACACCTAGAAACCAAAAGGGTGTTGATCTGATGATCACATGCAAAGTTAGAGACGCTGAAAACTAATCAGTGAGATTAGATGGTTTATTAATACAAAGATTAGAAAAGCAGTTTCAGATGAGACAGATTTTCTGGTTTTGTTTTTTGTGGGAAAAGTTTTGTTGCACTGCAAAAACACAAAATCCTACCAAGTATTTTATAGTTTCAAGTGCTAAAATATGAGTGCACTGAAAATAAGACAAAATAACTTGAAGCAATAGTTCAGCAAGATATAGGAGCTTATTTTAATCAGTAATTCTTCAATGTTGATGGAAAAGTTCTAGTTTGTCTGGCAGATTATTTTACTTAAAACATTTTTCTTAAGCTATAAATGAAATAATCTGCAGTTCACCTCTAACGCCGTCCAACCCGCTGCTGTTGCTTGTTGGCAAATTGTTGCAGGAAACATTTTTTCTGGCAAATTTAAGTTAAAAAAAAAGTCATATTTATATCCGCACAGGATAAAAATTCAGTTTTATAAATTCAATGTCTTTAAAAAAAGTTTGATTCTCATGAGACATTTCCTCCACAAAAACAATCCCACAACAACGAGAGAGAGAGAATGATGAATTCAGACTGAAAGTTTTCAAAATGAATAAAAAATGTAAAACGTAGCTTTCTTATGCAATCCTTCACTTCCTGAATATCCTGAATATCCTTCACTTCCTGAATATCGCTTCATCACATGTCAGAGGTGAATGAAGTAGAAATGCACTAAAGCAACAGAAGCACCACTGCAGTTTCTGTCTGCAGGTGTTTCTGGTGGATTTTTGGTTAAAACATGTTTTTCATTCAGAGGTTTGAAAATCCAGAGATTTTACTCAGGTACTCCTAAAACCTCTTAAAAACTTTTTAAAAACTTACTCAAGTAAATGTTATTGAGTACCGTATTTTCCGGACCTCGCTATAAGCCACACCCACAAATTTTTTTTAAAAACTGGAAACGTACATATATAAGCCGCACCAGGCTAAAAGCCGCTGGTTTCTCCGCCGCTCTCGGTTTTCCACTGACTGATATTCAGGACGCAGCTCTCCGTCTCCAAAGCCGAACCGTGGATTCGTTCAAGCCGAGTTTATGTACATCGGCTCTATTTCCCTCCTGGACTGCCAGATCAATAACCTTCAACTTAAAAGCTGCATCATATGAGTTTGAAGAAATGTCTCCGTCGTGTCTGCTGCTAGCATGTGCTTGTTCTAAATGAAAATTAACGCGTTCTTCAATTTCCAATTTTGACTTCCAGTGAGTCATTTCCTGCTAGAGAGCCCCCTGGTGGCTGAAGAAAAATCCACAGAAAAGCCGCACCGGGCTACAAGCCGCATGGTTCAAAGTGTGGGGAAAATGTAGCGGCTGATAGTCTGAAAAATACTGTAAATGTAACCAGTTACTACCCATCTGAGACTAACTAGAAAATCCCATCTTTATCTCCCTGATTTAAGCTTTTTTTAGGTTTATCAGCCACAGTGTAAATCGTTTTTTTCTGACTCGGATCTCTAACAGAGCGCCACTGTTCCTCCAAATAAAAACATTCTGAAATGAGAAACCACTCCTGCTGCAGCCAGCCGCCGCTCGGTGCTGCAGCAGCCGCCGCTCGGTGCTGCAGCCTGATACTGTTCGGTGCTGCAGCAGCCGCCGCTCGGTGCTGCAGCCTGATGCTGTTCGGTGCTGCAGCAGCCGCCGCTCGGTGCTGCAGCCTGATGCTGCTCGGTGCTGCAGCAGCCGCCGCTCGGTGCTGCAGCCTGATACTGTTCGGTGCTGCAGCCGCCGCCGCTCGGTGCTGCAGCCTGATGCTGCTCGGTGCTGCAGCAGCCGCCGCTCGGTGCTGCAGCCTGATGCCGCTCGGTGCTGCAGCCTGATACTGCTCGGTGCTGCAGCCTGATGCTGCTCGGTGCTGCAGCCTGATGCTGCTCGGTGCTGCAGCCTGATGCCGCTCGGTGCTGCAGCAGCCGCCGCTCGGTGCTGCAGCCTGATGCCGCTCGGTGCTGCAGCCTGATGCCGCTGGCAGGCATGAAGAGACGCCAAGAGCTTCGTCTGCCAGGGAGAACAGGAACGAGCACGCAGCGAGTCCTTCAGGGACACATTAAAAAAACGTGTTTATTTTCTGCCTGCTCAGACTTTCTGAGTCTATACTCACCGCTGATTGACCTTTCAGGAGAGAGTGGCGAAAAGAATAACACACCTCGACCTGAACTGACTCCCACTGCTGCATGACCTTCAGATTCACGCTGAAACCTTTGGCTGCTCTTTGTCCCGCCTCCTCCCCTGAAGTTCAGCCTGCAGAGCCATCACAATGCTAATGGAGGCGTTGGAAAAGTTGGAAATGTCACAACCTGTGAAGACCTGCTGCTGCTGCTGCTGAAAGCAAACACTTGTTTCTTTCTCTTTCTTCTTCTGTTGTTCTGCAGCAGCGTTTAGTAAACGTTTTCAGGCCGAGGATCACTTACCCCATCGAACAAACACTCCATTTAATTAGCAGTAGCTCCATAAAAACACTTCATACACTGCAAAAACACAACATCTTACCATATACACTGCAAAAACACAACTTCTTACCATATACACTGCAAAAACACAACTTCTTACCATATATACTGCAAAAACACAACATCTTACCAAGTATTTTTGGTCTAGTTTCTAGTGTAAATATCTTAGTATCTGGAAATAAGACAAACTATCTTAAAAGTAACTTTTTAGTACGATATAGAGTCTAGTTTTAAGGAAATAATTCCTTTATAATGATGAAAAAATTCCAGTTCCAGATTATTGGCAGATAATTTAATTTATCTGCCAATAGAATAAGTACTTTTTTATTTTTTTTTTATTTTTTAGAAAAAGCTGCTTTACAAACGATGATTACAAAAGTGTCACACACTAATTATTAAGATGACATTTTCACTTTCACTTCATCGATATGAACTACTTTGTGTTGCAGCATCACATTAAAACTAATGAAACATGTTGACGCTTTGTTTCAAAATGACAAAATAAATCCAGTCTAAGGGATTTAAACATTTTTATAAGCCACTAATAGTTGTGTTAAATTCTAACTTCAACATATTCAAATTTTTTCTGCAGTGAGATTTCTCATAATCTGTTTCAATCTTTGTAATAATCTGTTTAAATCTGGTAGATTTTCTCAAACTGAAATTATTCATTTCTATCTTTAGGCTGAAGGGGGGAGACGGAGATAATCGGAGGAAGTCACCCTGAAGAGAAAGCTCTGTACATTTATACAGTCATAAATGAGGTTCACACACACACACACCACACACACACACACACCACACACACACACACACACACACACACACACACACACACGAGGTGCCAAGAGCCTGCGTCCATCCATCTGTTGAGTTCAGCCTGTTGCGGTTCGGCCAACCGTTGGCGCTGTGCTGCATTTAAAACAACAGGGTTTAATTTCTTCAGCTTTTAAAATATATTTAAATCCACTGGAAATATAAAAAAGATGAGCAACTTGAAATCTGGTCATTTAAACTGTTTTTTATGACTTTTTTAATACATAAAACATACCTGTGAATCTGAAGGTTTGCTGCATCCCGTCGTTCTTATGGCTCATTTAGTTAAAACCCGAAACAGAAAATATCAAATTTAAAAAAATAAACAGATAATCCTGTTTGAAAAAAGATCCTGAATGTTATGTCTGATTTCAGACGAGGACAAAAGCATCATGTCATTATTAAATATTCATGATTAAATTATTTGGAGGAGTTTAATACTTTGGCTGTTTTAATGCTGACGTTGCACTAATTACACTGAAAAACATGTTACTCTCATTTGTTACGGCGAACAGTTTTGCTGAAGCTTCAATTCAGAATTACATTTTGAGCAAAACTAGTAACAAATGAGAGTATTTGTTGATTCAAAGAAACATTTTCAGTGCATCTGCTGGGATAGTAAAAACATTTAAAAGTCAAATTCTTTCCAGTTAAATTCAGACCATTGATGCAAAAACTAATTAAATTTAACTTTATTAAATAAATCTGGATGTAAACCGTGGACAACCTGCAAAACTTTAATAAAGCATGCAGAACCAACAGATAATTTTATAATAAAACACATAATGGCCCAATTAGAAATTAAATATTAGAAAATATTTCCTTTTTCAGCAAAACTGCTTTATGTTATTATGTGATAATTCACTTTGTCATAGTAACAGTTCACTGAACAGAAGGGATAATTTGAGTTTTTAACGTTATGATGAGATATATTTAATATAAATTTAAATCCCTGTTTCCTGCTGTGCTTTGGCAGAACCTTTCGGATAAGCATTTAAGATTTTATATAAAAAAAACCTTTAAAGAAAAGGAAGGAAGAGTGTGGCAGTCAGAAATTCAATATTTGTCAAAGTTTTTAAATTAGTGTTAAAAGAAAATATGAAATATTTAGAAAGATGTATGAATGCAGAGAAACTTGGGGAAAAACCTCAGAAGAAGAAGAAAACTTCAGATCAGAGAGTCTGAACTACAAAAACACAACATGACGGGAAATCCCACCGACTCTCCGAAGTAAGAGGACGATCAGCTGCGGGTCGTCAGAGTTTACGGCTCCAGGATGAAACAGAACAGAAATGAACCGTCTGGGGTTGAAGATGTTTTAAATGTTTTCTCATCTTTTATGAAGCAAAGGATTTGAGCAGTGATGTCCGAACTAAACCAAAATCCCCAAACTGAAAGGACTCAAAGGCCAAAATGTTATTTTTTTCCCCATTTAGAAAACACAAAAATATCTCTGAATTATTTCTCTTTTACCTGGGCAACAATAAATAAACTTTCACAATCATTTAACATGTTGGCCTTATTATTTTTTTTTTAGGTCTATCAGATGCTTTAAGTTAATTTCCAACAACGAAAATAAGAATCTTTCTCTACAAACTTTGTTGTATTTAGTCAAATAAAATGGATGGGTTTCGCCAAAATCTGTTTTTGAGTAAAAACTCGTTAGATGTTTGTGGCACGACTTATTGTGAGACAAAATAAAATATTCTTTGAGTTGTAGGAGGAGATTTGCAGTGGAAATTCTCATCCTAAAGAAATGAAGAAACTTGTTCCATTCTTGAATCCCCACATGACATCAATCCAAGGGCCACAAATGGCCCACGCCCCACAGTTTGGACACCCCTGTTTTAGAGAATAACCACTAACTGTTTTCATATCAATGCTTTTTATGCTCATTTTGAAGTTTTGCATAAGAAAAAGTTGATAGAAACAACAAAACTCGAAATAATTTCCTCAATTTGGAAAAAACGTTTTTAAACTCTCGTTTGAGTCGTTTTTAGCTTTTCACAAAAAACTTAATGCACCAAAGATACTGAATTAGTTCACCATTTTTTCAACAATTAATCACGATTAATCAGGTTAATCGTGATTAATCATTTCAGCTCTATTACAAATGAATGACCAAATGAACATACATGAGAAAAAACAACCAGTTCAGTCAGGAATCTCCTGTTTCTGTCGGAAACTGTTTCTCTCTTTGCATATTTTCAGAAATAAAAATTCGTTTTTATTCACCTGACCTGTCAGGTGTTTGTGTGATGTAGTGATGACTGACTGTCTACACTGTAAAAGCTAACATGGTATTTAACTGACAGTAGTACTTTTTCATTAAATTGCTATCAAGACTCATTTTTAGTGCCTTATTTTGAAGTTTCTCCAAAATGAGTTGGATTCATTTAGAAAAAGAAAGGTCTTAATAATTGTGCTTTTTGGAAAATGAATCAGTACTGAATGTATCCAAGTAAAAATACTTTACCTGAGTTTTTTTTCTTTTCTGGAGCCAGTAGTTTATCCAATCTGACTCGTGATTAAAGAGATAATCCACAGTCCAGAGTGAGAGTGAATTACTGTATGTTTTATCAGACAGATAGTTTTATACATTTTTTATCTCAAATATTTGATGTACTTAATAATTCTGTGGAGTGGGAGCGAGGGCCACGAGAGCCAATAAAACCTTAATTTAAAAAAGGAAATGAGAAAGAGGAAAGACTCATTCAACAAAATTGGTTTGTTTAATTTGAACTGAATTCTTTTCATTAGTTGTTCTGCTTACTTAAACTAAATGAGGCTTTCTTACTCAATAATCTTATGCTCACTTCTTTTTTTTAACTAGTTAGATTTTACAGTGTAACAGTTATTTCTGGCCGTCATTACAAACTAGCTCAAAGTGTTATGACTGAAGGACATAAAACAAAAAAGACACACCAAAAGCATCTTTGGTCGTTGCATTAAATGCTAAAAACGGTTTTAAATTAATAAGCTTTCTAAATGCAGACGGTTCCACACATTTTCCTCCTCGTTAAAAGGGAACGCGAAGGAATCGACATCGATCTGCGCGTTTAAGCAACCTTTCGGTTCCGCTTCAGAGGCCCAGAGCGCTCAGGAGAAATTTATGTCTCCATTACTGCTGCATCACCCAGCAGTCAAAAGGCAGGAGATTAATTTAGGCAAAGAGAAAACTTAACAGGCACCAGGGGAGAAACAACTAACAGGAAGATGGATCAGCGCTCAGAGGTGCTTTGGATGAGGAGGCGTTGGAAGTGACAGGACAAACTATAACGAAATGAACCGAGAGTCTTATCGACTCTGAAGGAGGATCAATGAACATATCTGTCAAACTTTTCTACTCAAATGAAAACATTAATATTAACTGAAAGTTGAGTAAAATGCACTATTTTTTGCAGACTTTTACTCATTTTGGGCTCCACTCTGAGCAATGGATCAAAAAGACAGCGGTGTTAACCCGAAGGCAAAGACGTGGAATCAGCTTAAACCTCTCATCAATAGTCAATTACAGTTACTTTGATTAACGAGGGAGAAAAAGTCAGATTAACCTGGACCAGAGCGGACATTAAGAGCTCCCTGAGGGCCACCGGCAGAGCTACATCCTCTGTGATTCCTCATCATCGCTGACGATCGATGAGGAAGATAACAGGAATCCAGACGAAAGAAACGCTCACAGCAAGGTAAAAAAAAAAAAACAGGAAGAAGTGGAAAGTTTTCCTTAAAGTTAAAATTTTCTAAATGAAACTGGAAACATTCACCGGGGTTTTAGTTTAACCTAAGACAAAACAGATCAAGGCAAAGTCTTACATGAGCAAAATAGTGTTTCTCATTCTTAAAGTGACAGTAACCCTGTAAAAAAGTCTTCACAGGAGGGCTGGGGCTTTGTACAGATAATTTGGATTAATTAAATATTTGAATATGTTCAAAGGGCAGTATTGTGTAAAATCAACTTAGTGAGCTCTACATCATAACATACCTGGAGAGTTGCCTTGATTCTTTAACGCATGTTTGAGAAAGAAATCCTTTAATCTCCAAGGCAACCACTCAGCTGTGAAGAACGCCTGGGTGGACCTAGCTCCGCCTTCGAGGACACAGCTCCGCCTTGGAGTTCCAGTTTCCTAATTTCCAAGCTTCCACCTCAAAGAGGAGCCCTTCCCTTTAACTGCCCCACTCAGCTCCTTCAGACTAGCCAGCAGCAATTAGCAAACACCTGGTGGAACCGCTGAGCTCATTACAGGAGCGACTTCTCTTGACCCACTCAGGGTTAATTTGTGCTTTAAAAAACCATCTGAAGGGACACTGGAAAAGGAGTTAGCTGTTCAAGCCTAAAATAGCATCTCAATGCTAAACATGCTAACGCTAATGTTTGCATCCACATTTCTAAAGAAACTCCATGAATGATCAGGACTTTGTGAATCTCTGGAAAGCTGAACTTTGCACCAATCTGATGGTTGATTAACTCGAATAACAAATTAAAAACAATAAATAAAATTTATTTACTCAATAATTTAAATCCTTTCAAAATAAAATCCTAAAATGTATTCTTTACTCCCAAGTGTCTCAGCTGCTGGATGGTTTTAGAGGACAAGTGTCATTGACCAAACTCACTTCCTGACAGATTCCCATCAGTGCGATCTCATCTGCAGACGCCTTGATGGGAAGTATTTGCTTGTGTTGCATCAGCAACGACCTTAAAGAAGCAAACGTTGCGACTCATCGACCTACAAAGGGTCACAAGGCCATTTCCAAACAATTTGAAGTCCATCAATCTACAGTGAGGAGGATTATTCACCAGCGGGAAAAACTTCCAGACAGCTGCCAATCTTCTCTCTCTCATCCAACTCAGGCAGAACCAGAGAAACGAGAAAACACTGCAAAAACAAAACATCTCACCAGGTAATTTTGGTCTAATTTAAATGCAAATATCTTCATACACTTGAAATAAGATAAACTAACTATCAGCAAAATATACAGGCTTATTTGAAGTAAATAACTCCTTAATATTGATGAAAAAGCACTTGTCCCGTTGGTAGTTAAATTAACTTAAAACATTGGGAAAATGTCTTGTTATAAGTGAAATAAACTGTAAATTTTTCATCAATGTTAAGCAGTTATTTACTTAAAACAAGCTCATGTATCTGCACTGGAAACCAGACCTAAAATACTTGGTGGTATTTTGGGTTTTTTCCAATGAACTCCAGAAATCCCCATGTCAGACTCTCCAGACCTCAAAGGTTTATTAATGATAATTATAAAAAAAGACTGAAAAATGGCAATTTCTCACTAAAATGAATGTAGCAGTTGTATATGAATATTCCATATATACATACATATATAGATTATATATTTTCCAGGCACATAGTGCTATTTTGTAGCATAATAAAGTAAATATGTTAAATTCAGTTGTTATAAAATTGCCTTAACGCCTTGAAATCGGGTCTCGATTATTGATTTTGATCATTTTTGGTTTTAAATATCTTAAATATTACCAAACTCCTGTTTTATCCAGAGTTTCCACTTCACTGCAATGCTTTTTAGCATTTATTTTTAAGCAGTTATTGTGGCAAAGCTTTAAACTGCTGCTGCTCAATGACTCAGCAGGTTGTTGCTAGGTAACCGAGGTTGGGAGGGGGACAGGGGGAACTTGAAACTGCTTCTTACGGCAAGTTGTTGCTAGGCAACCAAAGAGCAGCGAGTGAGTTGATTCCACCAACTTAGCTTAGCTAGCCATAAGCAGTAAAGTCTGTCCTCTGCCTACATCTCCCAGAATGCCATGCGGTTCTGGACCCGAGTACAGCATATTTTTTAAATTGAATATTGAATATTCTACCAACATTGTTGTTGATTTATTGGCAGGCATACTTACACTTCTACACTTGTACGTAAAAGACTAGCTTAGCGTGTACTTTTGAATTTGGCTTAAAAAATGTTAAAAAATATATAAGACTTATGTAACTAATCCGCCAGTGATTATTTAATACATCTAAATTCCTTGAACTGCTTGCAGGATGAACACCAACAAACACTGTGAAATGATTAACAATGAGAACCGGTTCTGTTTTCTTTCTCACATTGAGCCGCTGAATATTCCCCCCATTCATCTGAATGTGATTTTACTCTGTGATGTAGTCGTTTTGTTTTGATTGGCAGACTCGTAATTAAAATTCTGGCCCCTCGGTGACACAAATGCCTGTGTGGTGCGTGGGAGTCCGCACCGAAAGTTTAAGCGACTGTGCAGAAAATGCAGTAATGTGCTGCTGACACTTCGCAGAGCCGCGGTCTGGATGAGAAAGCTCTGTAATGATGTGACTCACCAAGGTAGTCAAGCTGACTCACATGCAATTAAAGCAGTATGAAACATAAGGAGATTGGGTCTGGATGAGGAGGAAGACGCAAACTGTCACCGAGGTCTTCAGTAGCAGCAGACGACAGCAGACAGAGAAATGTCAGAAGGTTTCAGGCTGCACTTACGACGCTTTCTGGTCGGTGATGCAGCTTTTTGACAAGAATGCTGAAAGCAGTTCATGTTTTTTCAGGGTAACAACAGTCAGTTGTCAGTCTGACTCACTGCGTTCGTCCAAACGGTGCAGCGACTTTTCCAAACTCTGCAGGGAATGAACAGAGGTCCTTCTTTTCCTCCAGCTGCTTGTTCCGGATCTAGATTTTTAAATATCATGTTTGAATGGCAGGAATGTCAAGTTGAAAGTCTCACAGTATTTTTTGTATTTTCTATTTTATTTTTATTTGTTAAACTAAAAACTAAGCTCAACATTTAAATAAAATAACGTCTTCAGATGTTTCTATGTCGTCTCCATCAGTGGTTCTTGGTGCAGCGCCCCCACAGGCGAGGAGGGGAACAGCGTTTTAAAGGTTTGGGTTTGTTTGACACAATCCAGTGTAAAATCAAACCACAGCAGCTGAAAATGTAACAAATGTTGCAAGTTTTGTCCCAAATCGAACCAAATCTACCGGACATTTCGGCGGGAGGGAAGACACAAATCCTTGGTTTCTTTTGGCAAGTCTTTGCTCAAATTGTTGAGTTATAATGATGACCCAGATATTTAAAGTTTAAGTTTAATGTAGGTTCTGTTTTTAATTTCAACGTTCTTCTTCAGTACCCTAGGGAAAAAAATCCTAATTTTACTTTTTTCAAAAGAAAAAAAATAGAAAAATATTTCCAATCAAACAACTAATTTTAGTTTTTATGGTTTCAATTTAGAAAATAAAGCTGCAAGTCAAATCTTACTTGAGTCTTTTCTTTGAAACATGAATATTTTTACTATGCTGTACTTTGAGTAATTTTATTATGAAGTATTTCTGCTCTTACTTGAGTAAAATTTCTGGATTTTCTACCCACTGAATGAAAAACAAACATGTTTTAACCAAAACTTCACCAGACACAGACACACACCTGCAGTTTCTGTTAAAGGTTTTTATTGATAGAAACTGATTTGGAAACAATTTTATTTGCCTGATTTTATTTTTAATTACGTCCATGAATTATTGTCATTTTGTTCCTTAAAATATCAAAATTTTCACTTAACTTCATAATTTGGTCCGTCTAATGATGCAATATTTAAATATTAAGTGATTGATAACTTGATCAGTTACTCAGTATTTGAGTAAATTTTTTACTAAATACTTTTTACTCTCATTCTTGGTTGGCTACTTTTTAATTTACTAGAGTAAAAATATGTTGAAGTAGTGCTACTCTTACTCAAAGTACTATTTTTGGCTACTCTGCCCACCTCTGCATATAAATACCTACACAGACATCGATAATAATCCCAGTGAGTGTAGTTGTAAGTACTTGGTTGACTGTTTTTACTTCTTCCAAACTGAACCAGAACATTTCATTTTCATGCCTGGTTAATGGAGGTTGCCCACATTTAATGTGAACCCAGGAGAGAAGGAATCTGGCAGGCCATCCCAATCCCGCTCGTCTTCTTCGGCCCCAGGCGAAGCCGCGCTGAGAAAGCCTGGCAGGATTGAGACAAATGGAGTCATTTGCACTTCGATAATTCTCCATAATTCACCTCCAAGCCTCTGAGATGGAGTCTGAAGACCACAGCGTTAGCGAGGCGCTCGGACGGTTAGAGGAGGCTGATTATGGAGGGAAGGGGAAGACGTGAGCGTGTGCGTTAGCATTGATTAGCTGCCGCTGACGTCACGTCTCCATGCCACCTTCATTGCTAATCAGGGCCACGTCTGCAGAAGAGAAGGCGGCTTTTTCTCCCTCCCAGCCTCCTCAGCAGCCACGTTAGCGCAGCCCTGGCGTCCTGCTGGCTGAATCCCCCAAACAGCCGGCAGCTGTTTGTCAGGGAGGCGCTGGCTCTCCTCACCGTTCCTGCAGGAACTCTGCCAGTCAGGTCACTTCCTGTTTCACTTTCAGCACTTCTGCCGTGGAGTTCGGGACACTGCTGCAATCATGCAGCTGATTCAGTTCAACTCTTCCTAGCAAGCTTTAAATTTCACAACTAATTTAGAAACAGATCGTCAGCGTTTGTTTTTAACTATATGTAAAGATGAGCAAACAAGGAAGAGATGTAGAAAAAAACAAACCAGATTTATTCAGGCCTAAAAATAATTAGATATGTGGCTCAGTTTTCACATTTTAACACAAAGAATGAATTACAAGGTCGGCAATTTTCATCATATCTCCTCAACTGAATCTAAAGAGAAGAATCTAGGAACGTATGATTCTTTAATTAGTATTGCTAGTATTTATTGCATGAAATCATTTAATAAAATAGAAGACTGTAACTTAATATTTATGTACAATTAAAGACGTTGGATGTTTCCTGCAGTTTTTGACAGCAGCAGCAATTTGTAGTTTGATGCTTCAGACAAAAATAAAGTTGAAATAATACAAGAATAAAGTCATAATAATGTGAGAATTATTCTCATATTAGGATTTTATCATAATATATGATAAAGTCATAAGATATGTAATATATTATGTAAAGTCATATTATGAAAACTTCTGACTTTATATTGTTATAAGGTCATAATAAAATTCACAACATGACTTTGATATAAAATCATGTTATTATGAATTTATACTGGTAATTTTACTTTATTTCCTTAGTGCGGCCCGAACACTCAAACTTTAAAATATTAGTTTCAGTTTATAAATCACTGAACAGTTTAGAAGCAAAATACATAAAAAATCTGCTGTTATTCTGTCAGCCTTCAGGTCCATCCTGCTCTGCAGAACCAGAACCAGAATCAGGACCAGAACCAGAATCAGGACCAGAATCAGAATCAGGACCAGAATCAGAACCAGAACCAGAATCAGAATCAGAACCAGAACCAGAACCACAAACAGAATCAGAACCAGAACCAGAACCAGAATCAGAATCAGGACCAGAATCAGAACCAGAACCAGAATCAGAATCAGAACCAGAACCAGAACCAGAATCAGAACCAGAACCAGAACCAGAATCAGAATCAGGACCAGAATCAGAACCAGAACCAGAATCAGAATCAGAACCAGAACCACAAACAGAATCAGAACCAGAACCAGAACCAGAATCAGAATCAGGACCAGAATCAGAACCAGAACCAGAATCAGAATCAGAACCAGAACCACAA
>NW_006799987.1:1550753-1556486 GCF_000485575.1 Poecilia formosa | reverse complement strand
AATCAGAACCAGAACCACAATCAGAACCAGAACCAGAACCACAATCAGAACCACAATCAGAACCACAATCAGAACCAGAACCACAATCAGAACCAGAACCAGAACCACAATCAGAACCACAATCAGAACCACAATCAGAACCAGAACCACAATCAGAACCAGAACCAGAACCACAATCAGAATCAGTACCAGAACCAAACAGGCAGAATCAGCATTCAGCTTCTATGCACCACAAATCTGAAACAAACTTTCAGAAAACTAAAAACCTGCTGAAACACTGAGTTCCTTTAAATCAAGACTAAAATAACAGGAAGATCATAAACTGTAGTCTGGTTTTCAGTGTTTTCCTTTATTTTGAATTGTTTGTTGTTTTATTTTCCTTTTAATCACCTTGAATTCCCCTGTGGCTAAAAATGTGCTATAAAACAAAACTGTCCTTGTAAGTAGAGAAACTTGAAAAATCAAATTCTTATTTACCAGATTGAAACAATAATCCAGTAAAATCGTAAACAGAAATGTGAAAACAGCAGCAGAAACAGATAAAGTTCCTGTTCGCCTTGATAAACTGTCTCTGTATGTCTGAAGGAGCCATGATGGAGGAGTCACGTCCTCCCTCCGGGTTTGGGAAACCTCATCAAGCTGCAGCTCCAATATGGAGTTATTCCTCCACCTGTCTCCGCAGAAAATAAAAATCATTGTGCTGCATGTATTATTCATCACAGATGAGTTGTTCCAAAGTCAATATGAATTCAAACTGTTCCCTCGGCACAAAGGCTGATAAAAAGAAGATTAATGGCACCAATTTACGATAGGAGTGTCTACAGGGTCACCGACCGACAGAAAATGGAAAAATGGAGGATTTTACTGAAACAAAAGAGTATTATCCAGATATTTACAGATTCAGTTTAATTAAGGTTCTGTTTTAAATCCCCATGTTCAGGGGAAAAAAATCAAAATTATCCTAGAAAGAATTTAACCCAAGTTAGAGAAACGACTAACTTTGGTTTTTATGGTCTCAAAACTGAGAATGTTATCCCAGCATGATATTTAGGGAAAGTAGAGTTAATTAGATATAAAGTAAGTCCTCAGTAATCATATTCATCTTAAAAATACTATTATTATCTGTAGATGTTTGGACTTTTAGTATCATCTGTGTGTCTGTTTTGGTACACTGCAAAAAGACAAAATCTTACCAAGTATTTTGGTCTAGTTTAGTGCAAATATCTTAGTACACCAGAAATAAGACAAAACTAACTTATGAGTCACATTTTATTTTAGTTATTTTAAATAAATAACTCCTGAATATTTATGAAAATGTTCTAATTCCATCAGCAGATTATTTCACTTATAACAAGATATTTTTCCATGCTGTATAAGAAAGTATAACTTTTTCACCAATATTAAGGAATTATTTACTTAAAACAAGCCTGCATTGTAAGTTAGTTTTGTCTTATTTAAAGTGCACTATGACGTTTGCACTATAAACTAGACTAAAAATACTTGGTAAGATTTTGTGTTTTTGCAGTGTATCACAACAGAAAGCTAAATTATACAAACACTCCAAACATCTACAGATAATAACAGTATTTTTTAAATCTTATTTAAAGAAATAAGAGGTTGTTTTGGTTTAAATCAGAGATGTGATCATCTTCTGTAAAACGGATTCATCTCTTTATTTCCTCTTTAGCCTTTTTGCAGCCAGGCTGATGCTTCTCCCTGTGAGTTATGCTCAACAATAAATACACAAACTACCATTTGGCTTTTCCGTCTCACTCGTTTCCTTCCCAGAAAATGTGTTTTGTTTTTTGCCACGACAGCAGTCATTGGTTCAGAGGGACTTCTGTGTCATTTCCACAACTAATGCAATAAAATGAATTTTGAAGTGGATCGTTTAACATCCTGATGATCTCCAATAATGCCCTATAAAGCGTTTGGGATCGGAAGAAAAACAGGAAATGAAGGTTCAGCACAAGAGCACAGAGTTAAATTCTGCTAAATAACTTTAAGAAGGATGGGAACGTCAAAAACCAGCCGACTCATCAGAGTAAGAAAAACAGGATTTGTGTTTTTCACAGCTTGATGTCGGACAATGTGGCGCTTACAGGATGCTATCTGTAATAAGTAAACAAGTGACGCCAGGTATGTTTTTATGAATGTTAAATGTGCAACAGCTTTACATTTATAATGTGAAGAGATTAGAAGAAAATATTCTAGGGATTATACACTGTAAAACATTTGAAGGTGGTTTAACTTGATGGTTTATTTTCCAATCTGATGATGAATTTTATTAAGTATCTCAATAAATTCAGCTCAGAAACATTTAGTGTGAACAGGACATCATCCTCAAGCTATGCAAACTGTCAGCTGCATTAAAATAAACATTCACATTAAACACACCACTAGGTATTCTGGGAAATGTTTTTTCTGTCTGTTTTTTTATTCAGTTTTTTAAGTGCCATCTTAAAAACCCTAGTTTATTCAACATCTGGAGGTTTGACAAAATAAATAACACAACTCACTACTGTAAGTTTATCTTTCACAAACTCACATTAGGCTAAAAATCTAAAACTGGCTAAATTTATTTGACTTAAAGAGCAGAACTAAAAGTAAAATGTTTTACATTTGAGCTGTTGTCTCCCACAGGATTTGGGAAACAACAGAAAGAGAAAAGACCAGCTGGGCCTCATAAAAAGGAGACTTTCATAGTTGATGTTGTTTTTTTTTCATATAGATGGTGGGCGTTGAGCTCCCAGAATGATTACAGAGCGAAGCTCTAAAATAAGCTGCTTCCTGCTGTTCTGTCAGGAAGTTATAGGAAATCAGACGACCAGCAGAGCTGCAGTTTAACAAACAAACACAAAGAAAACGATTCACTTCCTGCTAAAACACCAAACACTCTGAAATACTTCCTGTTCGGTGTGTTATACTTTGTGAAATATATTTTATATTTCCAACTTCACAGCTGCATCCATCATATTTACATTTATAAAATGGGACAGAAAAACATTTTAGTTCAATATTGTTACCAAATATTGTGATAATTACAACATCAGTTACTATTTACTCACATTTTTGTGACATTTTTTTATTCTCGGTTTGAAACATTTCAGCCATTGAAAGTTTACATAGAGCTGATGATTTTACTGACAAGCAGCATGTGGAGGCATGCCACTGCACTGTAAAACAGTTGAGCTGCATTCGGTTGTGTCTACTGCCTTCTGCTCTCCAAGTCAAATAAATTTAGACGGTTTTAGATTTTTAACCTAAATGTGTGAGTTTATGAAAATTAATCTTACAGCAGTAAGTTGTGTTAACATTTTATTAAACTCTGTTTTTATTTACATTTAATGAAGAAGGAAGTTATGCTCTGTTCCTACTCCTGAGGTTTGTTTGTTTGAGTAGCGCCCCCACAGGCGAGGAGGGGAACAGGTTTTTCAAAAGCCTTGTTTTGTTTGACACAATGCAGAGAACCAAAGCAGCTGAAAAATGTAACAAATGCAAGCCGAACAAACTACCAGGTGTCAAAACACCCAAAAAGAAAATCGGCAGGCAACCCGACAGGATTATGTATTCTAAATGGTTAAAGAAACCAAACAACAAGCTTTTTATGTTTCGTTATTCTGAATCTAAACAGAACTGGTCAAATAGTCAGGAGACTCCATCTGTTTACTCCTCAAAATTCAGTAAACACTTTGCTAATTACCCATCTGACGATTAGCAAAACAAAGAACAGAAAGACGTTTGCAGCTTCTCAATTACAGAGATGTAATTATCTAAGGGGATGATTAGATACAATCCCCAAGTCTTTCAGAGCAGATTCGAGTGAGTAGGAAGGTGTGTGTGTGTGTGTGTGTGTGTGTGTGTGTGTGTGTGTGTGTGTGTGCGTATGCATGTCTGTGTGTGTGTGTGTGACACCAGTGACTCACTATCCCATCACCCCAGCTGGTGAGGATGTGACACTTTGACTGATTTTATTGGGATGAGAAAATCTCCCAGCCAGGACAAGATGTGAGCTTCTCTCCTCCAAGGTTAAAACCGATGAAAGTGGGACTTGATCTGCGGTTCAGAAACGCTCTGCCTGTTTATGCAACACTTTAAATATCCCAGTCCTCGGCCTCCATCCAGACAAATCTCAGCTAAACACCAGAAACAGACAGATGTAGCATCATGAAAACCGTTGATAACGGGTGATTATCCGAAGGGCCACACAGAGTTCCTCTTCCTAAACATCTTCATTTGCATTTCATTCACAGGGACAGAAACATTATCGGCTAACAAAGCTGCTTCCAGAAACGTTAGTTCTGCTTTATGAAGCTGCAGGTCAAAATAATCTCAATCTAAAAATGCAAAACCTTAAATCTGTTAGCTGGCTTTAAATGTGAAAAATTAAATGGCATTCTTGGCTCATAATCTCTGAGTTGGGAATGTGTAGCCAATCCTGCTGGATTTTTAACACTTGGATTAAATGAAATATTAACTTTGTTCAAGTTTGAAATCATATTTTAGTCTCTTCACAATAGTATGTATTGGTATGTAAATATGCACCAGAATATTTTACATTAAGGTAATTTTAGTAAGTTGGGCATAAGACATATGGAGGAATTAGTTTAAAAATTTGAATTACCAGGTGATTTACTGATGTTTTGTTTAGTATTGTTCTGGATTTTATCATTATTTTTAACAATGTCTTAATTTTTGAAGCTGTTAAAATTATTTTTTGTCAAATGAACTTCCTTCCCTCTCTGCTATGCATCCTAGATGTCTCCTTTTCATCTCGTCTGAGGTTTGGGGGTCAAAGTTCAGTTGCTATTTGAGCTTTTATGATGCTAATCAGCTGTTCCTAATTATATAATAACATGTTGATTCATAGCAACTGTTTGAAAGTTCATTAGTTCATTCTTCCAGCTGCACAGAATCCAAAACCAGATGGAATAAACAAAAATTATGAACAAAGGTCTATAAAACAAGGAATCCAACATCCTGCCACAGTGAGAAACGCAACTCTAGAAACAAACACCTTTCAACATTTAACTTTTACTTCAAACAAGACATTCTAAAGCAATAACCAAGCTTCTGAGATTCACATTCCCAAATTATCAGACTATAAAAAAACAAAAACTGAATCTTCAGCACATCATTTATGAGTTACGTCGACTTATAGTCGTCATAAACCAAGCTTTGCTGTTTATTTCATCCTCTAAGCTTCCTTTACACTCCAGAGGAGGCCCATCGCTCCCAGGCAAACATTTATTACAGAAAACAAAATGTGGAAGCAGCACCGTATTTTGATAAGTCGATGTTGGCAGTACGTTCGCCCAGCCTGTAGTTTTACAGTGCAAACCATAAGTTGTGACCCAGAGGTAACGCTGGTCAAGATGGAGATTTTGGTAAAAGCTTTACAGGTGCGAGATATCCTGCCCTTTACACACACACAGTAGTGTTTTCATCACTTGTGGGGACTTCACATTGACTTTCATTAATTTCTACAGTCTAACCCTCAACTTAACCTTTACCCAAAACCTAACCACCACAGACCGAACCACTAACCCAAAATCAACAATTTCCCTCATGGGGACCAAGAAAATGTCCCCACAAGGAGCAATGGTTCCCATAACTCCACATTGTAGATAGGTTCCCATAAGGATATAAAAACCTGGTACACACACGCACGCACGCACGCACGCACGCACGCACGCACGCACGCACGCACGCACACACACACACACACACACA
>NW_006799987.1:1510882-1550743 GCF_000485575.1 Poecilia formosa | reverse complement strand
GCACGCACGCACGCACGCACGCACGCACGCACGCACGCACGCACGCACGCACACACACACACACACACACACGCATGCACACACACACACACACACACAGCAGTTTGTTTCTTTTTCTATTGGATTAATTCTGTTTTATCAGTCAGTTTTACTCATTTTTCCCTCTAATCCTGAAGCCTTCATGTTCATCGTCTTCAGTTCCATTCTTTAACGTTTCAGATCTGATGTGTCAGCATCCGACTGTGAACATTTGGATTAAATCACAATAAAAGCCACAGCAGCTGCTGAAAGGATTCAGATTTACCTGCCAGAAGATGGTGTCTATCGTGCTGCCCAGGAAGCCTTCTCTCGTTTCAGACGACAGCAGCTTGGGGCCCAGAATCGTCATGAACTCCTCAAAGTCAACCTGTCCATCACCTGAAAGAGGATGGACATTTATTTATGTTCTAGTTTTGTTCTTTCAGCATTAAGGGGTTTTTTTCCTGTGGATTGAAAGGTTGAAAGGAGAAGCAGCATTCAGCTTTTACGCAACAAAAATCTGGAACAAACTTCCAGAAAAGTGCGAAACAACCAAAACACAGAGTTCATTTAAATCAAAGTTAAAACTCACCTGTTAGAGCTGCTTTTGATTAATAATACCTGGAACACTGACCAACATATCTGACATTAAAATATAATGTTTGGTTTATAAATTGTTGACTTCATGTTGTTTTTGTTGCTTTTTATTTTTGTGTTTTTACAAAGTAAACCAATTTGAACTGCTATGCTATGCAGACTGATTGATTGATTAAAAATGACCAAAAATAAGTAAAATTTCAAAGTGCACATTGCAAAAACACAAAATCTTACCAAGTATGTTTGATCTAGCTTCTAGTTCAAATACCTTAGTACACTTGAAATAAAGCAAAACTACAAGTAAATTTTAAACAAGATATAGAAACCTGTTTGATGTAAATGATTACATTAAGCTGATGAAAACATTTTTGTTCCAATGAAAGATTATCACTTATAAACTGGGAAAAATAAAAGTTAAATAATTTTCCAATGAAACTAGAACTTTTTCTTCAATATTAAAGAATTATTGACTTAAAACAAGCTCTTATATCCTGTATTTTTGCAGTAAAAATCATTTTATGAGCAGCTCATTTAGTTTTTTTGCATTTTGAAGTTCTGCTTAGAAACTTCTGAATTTCCAGCAGAGCAAAATGTGAATTTCTACCATTTTTAACTGGTCTTAATATTTTGGGTTTTGTCTTTGCTGCCAGTGATTCTTTGCTTTCGTCTAAATCTGTGCCGCTCTGTCGCATCAAATCGCCCCAAAACTGCAGTGAATTTATAGATAAAATGTGGATCTGAATATGAATCTGCCATGTGGGTTAAATCTCTCTGATCTGATTGCACTACCCACACCATCAGCATGCGGCATTAGTGTGTGAGCTTCTTTAATATGAATAATACAGTAATGACTAAAATAGCTCTGTGCTTAGCCGTCTGCACAAACCTATTTGTCACAGCACCCAGTATCCAGTACCTGCACTGCATGCAGATTCAGCCGCAGCACCTAAATATTCATTAATCTTCACTAAAAACAACAGAATTTTTACTGAAAATGTAAAATATTGAAGCTACAAATTAAAAATATGAAAAAAATAAATATTCTGTTAAGTTTTTGTATCAGATTTTGTTTGTTTTTGACTAATCTGTGTAAACCTTGTAAGCTACCAATACTAACAGGACTGTGTGTTTGAAAATGGTGGAAATACTTATAAATTAACAAGCTAACATTGTAATAAAATGACATGGAGTGTGTTTTGTAATCATTTTTGAAACTGAAACAGTAATGTTTTGTTATGCCCTTTCATGAAAGCTACTAAACGAACAGTGTGCAGCGCAGCCTAACGCTGTGGAACAAATGTGAACCTTTTTTTTTACTAAACACATCATGGATGCTGGGTCTCATTTTGTAGGCACTGTTTGTGACAGCTCAACATTCGGCACAAAGTCACTGAGTCACTTTCTGTGTCCGTCACAGTCAAAGCCACCTGCTTTTCACGTCTTTTTTCCACTACATCTCATCTGGCCAAAATATAATCACCAAAATCCAATCCCAGTCGTCTGCTAATGTCATCCCTCTCTTTAATGCCGTCTCTCTTCCTACTAATTATCATGTGAATGCTCAGACTTAAATTTAAAAACTTTTCCAAACTCTGGTGATGAATCAAGGCTGCAGCTTAAAATTAGCTTCATGAATTTAAAACAATGTACAACACCTCTTTATTGAAGTGATAAATAATGCAGTACAATAATGTCTGGAAGAAAGTAAGTGGTTCAGAAGGTAAAAAGGTTGTCAGGGATAAAAGAATATCTAAACTACTGCAAAAACACAAAATCTTACCAAATAATTTTGGTCTAATTTCTATTGCAAATATGTTGTTACACTTGAAATAATACAAAACAAACATGAGTAAGTTGTCAGCAACATACAGGAATTTGTTTTAAGTTAATATTTCCTTAATATTGATGAAAAAGTTATAATTATAACTTGGGAAAAATGTCTTGTTATAAGTGAAATAACCTGCCAGTGGAAGATTGGCATCAATACTAAGAGATTATTTACTTAAAACCAGCTCCTAATATCTTGCTAAAAAAGTTACTTGTAAGTTAGTTTGTCTTATTTCAAGTGTACTGAGAGATTTACAGTAGAAACTAATCAAAAATACTTTGTAGTATTTTGTGTTTTTGCAGTGCTCTGAATATCCTCTATAAGCTGTCAGGCACCTTTATTTTAACTGGTGTTTGTCTCAGACTTTGCTTGATACAAATAATACTTTCAGAAAAAAGTTCTATTTGTCCTGGTATAATGTTCCACTGCCCCGTTACCTAGCAACCCCAGCCGAGCCCAGGCTGTTACCTAGCAACCAAGTTCTAGTTCCACTGGCAGATTATTTCACTTACATCAAATGAAATAACCTGCCAATGGAACTAGTATTTTTTCATCAATATTAAGTAATTCTCGACTTAAAACGTTCACATTTTCTGTGACGTACATGAAAACAAGCTACTATAATTTAATGCAAAGTTACTTTTAAGTTACTGTTGTCTTACTTCAAGTGCACTAAGACATTTGCACTAAAAGCTGTACTTGGTAGTATTTGGTGTTTTTGTGACTGTTTGTACAACAATAAGCTGTTTTCCATTTGTGGAGGTGATGCAGAGTGAAGACGTTTGTGCGGCTGAGTGCGGCCATGACTCACCGTCCATGTCGAGTCTCTGCATGATGATGGCCAGCTCCACCTCACTGGGCATGTACCCCAGAGACCTCATGGCCATTCCCAGCTCCTGCTTGGAAATGAACCCGTTTCCATCACGATCCAGCACCTTAAACGCTTCCCGGATCTCTGCCAAACAAACAACAAATCCACTCAGTCAGTAAGCAGACCTCATCCTTCCTGCTTCAAGGCTGCAGGGAAAAAAGGTGGTTTTTTAATTTATTTATTTATGGATTTCATATTTTGTCCTCTGCGTTTTGGGATTTCTCTTCTGCTCGTCTGCTCTCCTCTCGCCCTTTGCTCCCTCTCCTTCCTGCCTGACCCAGCTTCCTCGGCGCTCTTATGCAATTGGCCTTGCACCACTGCCTCAAGTTAACAAGATCAATTCCAGCCATTGATTTATTTTCTACACCTGCTTCCACAGCCGCCGTCTCCTCTGGTCAGGCTTTCACAGTTGGCCCTCGCTGAGCTGCTTTTTCTGTTCCACCCATTGAGTCACATTTACAGAACATTTTCTTACCTTCCAGGTAGCTAATCATCCAACGCTACAATGAACAGATGAGAGTTTTTTTTCTCTGGGCATCCAGTCTCTTACAGCCCGAGTTAAACATCTGACCTTCAGGAATTTTCTTTCTCTAAAAGCATTTAGAGAGTAAAATATACATTAATATTAAAAAATTTAACTAATTGTGTTGATAATGTTGGAGTTATTTACTCACCTGCACAGAATCAAACTGTGAAAATATGAAAATAATTGTATCTTTCATGACACACAAAAAATGTAACCTCAGATAAATTAAACACATTTTATGAACTTTAAATGTTTTCAAATTACAACATTTTTTATTGATTCCACAGGTAAATTAAATAAATATTTCAGCTTTTCCTGTGTTAATCAGCCGCTCCCTGCTGATTAACACCCTGTTGCCATGGTTACACATCACAACAACTGATTAAAGCTTAAAAGGTGCAATCAGAAAACAACCCAGAACCAGAGGAAACAGCTGCCCCCCCCCCCCCAAAAAAGAAGCAATTTTTACTCCAGAAATGGTGGAATGAAAGATTCAGAAAAGAAAATCTGGATGAAATATGGATCTGAATATGAATCTGCCATGTGGGCCAATAAACTCTCGTCGCACTGGCCCTTGAAGGCATAAAGTCCCATTTTATAACTCAATCAAGTTGTTGCCTTCAGTTGTTATAAAAGTGTTATATCTATCAAACATGGCTTAAAAAAAATCTGTCTTCCAAATTGGATGCCTTGAAATTGGGCCTCTGTCTCTTTAAGAAGCTCCTGCTCTTTTCAGCACTTCGCCTACAGCTCGTCATGACAACAAGCTTCTCATTCTGCCATTTACAACCATTAAAAGAATAACAAGAAGAAGCTCAGCAAAAATGCAGTTCCACCAGTTGTTTGCTAATTATTGCTGCCACTAGTCTAGAGGAGCTGAGTGAGACCAAGCGCTTAGGCACCCTGAATGGTTGCCATGGAGATTAAAGGATTTCTCGAACACGCGTGGAAAAAACCTAATTAACACTCTGGGTATACTTTTGAAGTAGGAATAACATTATAACATGAAATAAAGCTAAAAACTTTACATAACAACCCAAGTTCAACAAATTGATATTACTAATATATAATCATCTTTTTGTCTAAAATAAAGTAGATTCTTCTACAAAAATGTCAAAATAAAGCAAAAAATATCCAAAAACAAATGTGAGGAAGATAAATAACTAAACTAAGCTTTAAAATGTTTCCATAAAATTGCAGCACCAGCTCAGTTACGGCTTGGCGATCAGCAGCCTGGATGGCGGCTGATCACAGAGCGGCTGGCTGGAACCGAAGCCGAGTCGGATGGACCTGGCAGGTGGAACCAGGTCTGCAGCATTCCCTCAGGTTACCACATCCTGCTAATCCCTTTCACTTTGGAAAGGTAGTCCAGATTACACCAACAATCCAGCGAGGCAGTTCAGATCAGCCATTCAACAAACTGGAGCCATTCAAGCGCTTAAAATTTAATTACTCCCAGTTAACAGCAAGGAAATTACTCCTACATAAACAGAAATACGATTTACTCAGCATACAGCAAAACTTTTGGTTTAAATATAAATTATTACAACTTATTCCATTAGTTTTCCTCTGTCGTCACATTTTGCTTCCCAGCATGTTTTTAACTTACTAACAAAGCTGAAAACATAATACAAAGTTTCTGTGACTCAAAACTGGTAAATAAAAGATTAAAAGCTTTTTAATAAACAGGAACGAAAGAATTTACTGGTCAAACTGTGTTGATGCTCATATTAGCTTGAAATGATGGGAAAGCAGCTAATCAGCTAATCCAGCAAGGCGCTAACAGCTCAGCTAATTTTGTTTTGGTTTTTTTAGCCTAACTTTGAACATTTTCTGCTCATACCTTACATATGGTTTTTTTTTAGATAACGAGTTACTTTCACATTTTTCACGTGTCGAGTTCATTTCCAGGTTTCTCAAGATAACGAGTTCATTTCGTGATTGCTTTCTCGAGATAAGTTAATTTCTCGTTTTCCACATATATTTTTTCCAGATATTTTTTAGCAACAGAGTTAATTTCGCATTTCCTTGAGATGACAAGTTAATTTCCTGATTGTTTTCTTGAGATAATGAGTAAATTTTCAGTTTTCCACATATTTCTTTTCCTGATGGTTTTCTTGAGATAACTTAATTTCACAGTTTCTTGAGTTCATTTCTCGTTTTCCGCATATAAACATCTTTTTCATAAGATAACAAGTTAACTTCACATTTTCTCAGGATAACGAGTCCATTCCCCGTTTTCCCGCATGTACGTTTTCTAGACGGTTTTCTTGAGTCAGTCTTAGAAAACAAACGTTGCCGTGCATTTAAAGGCACTGAACTGTGTTGAAGTGTTTAGATCCTTTTCCTGAGCCGATTCTCGGAAACATCTCACTGGTACACAGATGAATCAGCTGCTTCACTCGCTGCTCACCGAGTAATAATGCAATCAGTAGAGGAGTCAGCGGACTTCACTGCGCTTTAATAAATGCATATTTCACAAGTGAGCCTGCAGATCAGAGAGGGAGGCTGGTAAGAAAAGGCTGACAGGCATCTGGTGTTTTTTAAATGGGGTGGAATGTCACGTCTCTGCAGAACACTGACTGTGTGCCATGCATGAACACGCTGCTGTACACTGAATAATATCAGACTGCAGACTGGAATAGATGATTACCTCCGTCTTTCTGCAAACCTCACAGGCAGCAGAAACGTTCAAGGCTTTTCTCATCGACTCCACAAGTTTAGATAAAAACCCCAACAGAGATCAAAACGTTTAAAAACAGGAGTTATGGCTGAAATGGCTGCTCACAAATCAATGAAGCTCGAAATGAGAACGTAAAATTTGACTTCAAGGGGGAAATGTTATGCAAAATTCACATTGTTTGTGTTTCCATTTGTTTTCCTACTGCTTCTAAAAACAGCACAAGGTTTTTGTCAATAATGTTTTTCCATAAAGTTATTCTTAAACCGCTGAATGTTGAACTTTTGAATTGACTTTGTAAGTTATTGACGTTGAATCTGAACATAATTTATCTCAATCTGGAGACATAAAATCACTTTAATGTAAAAACAGAATATCTGACAGAAACAGGAATGTTTTTAAAACTAACTTCAGCTGCTTCTGAAGCCGAAGAGTCAAACACTCCGTCTTGAAAACGAATCTATGTTTTCCTGTTTTTGATTAAATGGTGTTTGGTTCCTACGTTTCCTCTGAAACACATTTTACACATTTCATTCTGTCACCGAAAAAATATTGGAAGTCTCCTTTCATCCGTCATCCTGAATGATGCTGGGAAACTTGGCCATGCCTTCATCTCTGACAGGCTGCTGCAACTCTGTCGAGATTTCAGTGAAAATGCCCAAAAAATGCATTTAATAACGAAGAGTGGCAATTATGTGCACCATTTTACTGTCCCTCCATTGGCTCTCTGGTAATATGACATCAGGGTCACTGTACATCGAAACAAAAAGAGCAAATTTCCTCAAAAAACTCAAAAATATTCAGTTTTAGCTCAGAAATTTTCTAGAAAAAAAAAAAACATGGAATTTTGAGTTCAAAAAGTCAAAATTTGTGGAAAAAAAACTCAAAAAATTTTAGATTAACATCAGAAATTTTTAGATTCATCTTTCTTTTCTAGAAGCACTTGGAAGTTTATTAATGAAAAAAATCGTGGAAATTTATCAGTTTGAAAAGTCAAACATTTGTGTTGAAAAAACCTCAGAATTTTTTTAGATTAATACCAGAAATATTCTACAAAAAACTTGGAAGTTAATAAGTCTGTAAAATCTAAAAGTTTCTAGAATTTATTTTTGCTAAATTAATCTCAGAAATTTTCTAGAAAGATTTGAAAATTTATGACTTTTAAAAGTCAAAAATTTGCTACAAAAAAAATCTCAAAAATTTTAAGATTAATATCAGAAATATTCTGGGAAAACTCTTTAAAGTTGATGAGATTGCAAAGTTAAACATTTGCAAGAAAAAATTCAAACTTTAATATTAATCTTATAAATTTTCAACAAAAAACACTGAAATTTATCAGCTTGAAAAGTCAAAATGTTCTCTAAAAAACCTCAGAAATGTTCAGATTAATATCAGAAGTTTACTTTGAAAAGTCAGAAATCTGCTAAAAAATATGTCCAAAAATTCAGACATTTTGGGATTAATCTCAGAATATGTCTAGAAAAAAACTTTAAAATTTCTGAGTTTGAAAAGTCAAAATTTGCTAGAAAAAAATTCTGAAATTTTGAGATATCAGAATTTTTCTAGAAAAAATCTTGAAATAAAAAGTGAAAATGTTCAACCTTTGAACTTTTAAAGAAAACATGACAGCATTAAACATATAATTTGTATTTCTGTTAAGTAAGTCTCAGATAATCTCATAATTTGCTTCTGTCTGCCTGAGCCAAATAATCACCGGTCTGAAAATAATCCAATCAATCAGCTTATTATCTTCATGCTGCTAAATGAGTTGGAACAGCTTAAATGGAGCGTGAATTATGAATTGTGTCATGAAGTTACAGACAATGTTTTGGTTGCGTTTATAGAGATAATTAGAGGCCGCAGTCTGTGACAAGCTGCGTAAACGTGGCATCACTTTTACCTTTCAGACAGCTGGTCACGATGCTCTGTAACCACCACCACCATCATCATCATCATCATCATTCTGCAGAAACACAACATTTCTCCGCATGCAAACACATAAAAGCTTAACCACCAGCCACATACAGAGCATGCAGATAATTTCCCCCTGCGCTGAAATGAGTGTTTCATGCATAAATCTAGCAGTGACTCAGGCTTTTGTTGAGCACTTTCCTCTGTCTGGAACAAAACAACCCGGGCTCCGTTTGTATATCCTAATAACTCAGTCTGCTTCATGAACAAATGCTATCCATCAAGACTCGCAGCAACTCAAACGTTCAGCGACTCTCCAGCTGAACTCTGACATTTGGTACAGAAATGTTTCCACATGTCTGGTAGAAAAATCAGAAAGTCTGAGATTAAATTTCCTGTTTAAAGTTTCCTCCCTTATTCTGCCAAATAAAACACATTATTAGGGCTGTTGTAAACGAATATTTTAGTAATCGAGTAATCTATCGATTATTCTTACGATTAATCGAGTAATTGGATAAAAAAAATTATAAAATGAAATATTGGTAAATCTGGCATAATACCGGTGTTACTATCAGATATCAATATCAGTCCAATTTTTCATATTTGAGCATCCCTAACAGTTGCTTTTTTGTAGTTTAGAAAACTAACCTGTAACAATAATAGCTCACTTTCTAAGTTAACCAGAAGAAAAGTTATAGAAAAATCTGAAATTATATTTAATTTAATAACAAAGAGGCAGGTTCACAAATATGCTTATAAAAAATGTCTACAATCCAGCTTTTAGTTTATGTATTCATCTTCAGTGAGTTTAATAGATTAATTAAACTCACCTTGCCACCTAACCTGTCACGCTTTGGGTTTGAAAATACGGGAAATGCCGCCTGGAGTGGGAGGAGAGGGCGAATGAACGAACATGGGGTGGAGGGGAGGAAATAGACCAGCGGACTGATGAACCGTTAGACCGGGGGACGAACACGGGGGGAAGCAATACGGGATATTTACGACACCTTCACTGGTCACACTCAGAAACTCATCTACCAGCCATGTACGATGCGCTCCGCCACCCGTTTCTTCAGACCGGGATATGAAATTTATTGTGCGGTTCGTCGGTAAAGCTACATTTACACGGTAAGCATCAGCTACTCAGCCGCCCGCCCTGTTCAGGCTATCCGCTCACCTCAGCGCTCTTCCCGCCGTTCGCTTTCAACCAGCAGCCCCGGAGGAGAAATGCTGCCGTACTCCAGGCATTCCCCCAGTCATTTTAAGGATGCTTATTGGTTCCCCAAAAACGATAAAAAGTCGGGCATTATCATCAATCAATAAAATCCCCACGGGCCAATCTTGAAGATTGGACTTTATGCCGCTGAGACTTAGCTTTTGTCAACAACTCAGAGGCGGAAGTGAGAGCTCCGCGCAACGCAAATGAAGTCCCGGCCGGAACACGGTGCGCTAACTAATAAAACATAAATTAACGAAGCTTCGAGGCAGGTAAATTTTCCTCGAGGAATTTTAGTAATCGAGGTACTCGAATCATTCGAGGAATCGTTTCAGCCCTACACATTATGGGATATAAAGGCCTGACATCATGTTTCTTTGGAGACTGCTGGGATCTCCTCGCATTAACACGACGTTTGACCTTTCTGAGGCAACATCTAGGTCACCGTCTTGTAAACACACCTGGTAGAAAAACGGATCTGTCGGGACAGGTTTGACTGGACTCCCAGCAGGAGTCCAGTAAAGACGACGCGCCTCGCTGCTGTCAGACGTGCATAAGATAAACCAGGCCTCATCATTTTCTACCAAGCAGCAGCTGCAGCAACAGCAGCAGCCGCAGTAGCAGCAGCTGCAGCAGGAGCCGCAGTAGAAGCAGCTGCAGCCGCAGAAGCAGCAGGTGCAGCAGCTGCAGCAGCAGGTGCAGCAGCAGAAGCAGCAGGTGCAGCAGCAGAAGCAGCAGGTGCAGCAGCTGCAGCCACAGTAGCAGCAGCAGCCGCAGCAGCTGCAGCAACAGCCGCAGCAGCAGCCGCAGTAGCACCTGCTGCAGCCGCAGAAGCAGCAGCTGCAGAAGCAGCAGGTGCAGCAGCCGCAGCCACAGTAGCAGCAGCAGCCGCAGTAGCAGCAGCTGCAGCCGCAGCAACAGCCGCAGCAGCAGCTGCAGCAGGTGCAGCAGCAGAAGCAGCAGGTGCAGCAGCCGCAGCCACAGTAGCAGCAGCAGCCGCAGCAGCAGCTGCAGCAAAAGCGTCCGGCCGGTGGTGGCCGTCGATGGAAAGTTTTACGTCTTTCTTAGACTTTTATGACTGTGTGTCTTTCTTTTCATGCCTAATTCACACAGCGAGATTTTAAAATTTGACCCTAAAAATTTAAAAAGTAAACTTTCTAGAATATCCAGCTGTGTTTCCATTGAGTATAAAATTGTGGAATTTGACCTTTTAAAGTAAATTTGCTTAGAAAAAAAACACTAAGATGACTTTTTTGGCCGTATCAAAATTGGTTTATTTTGCAAAACTGCAATAGAGACACACACTCTTTTTGCTTCGCATTAGTCACATGATCAACAAATGGATGTTGCCACTGATGCAAACCATGAAGAAGAAAGGATGATGGAGGATGATGTTTTTAATGACTCATGAACAAACTTATTCAGATGTGATTTTAACTACAATTCTTATTTAATGGAAAGACTGCAATTGCAACATTTTTTTTATGTTTTTGCACTAGCAGAATATTTTTAAAGCATATTTGTAATGGATACGCAGCTTCTGAACGTTTATTTAGATTTTTTCCTTCAATGTCTCTTTAGGGTCTCCATACCTGAGAAACTTTGAACATGACAATAAAATAAAAAATATTAGTTACACTGCAAAAGCACAAAATCTTACCAAGTAATTTTAGTCTAGTTTCTAGTACAAACATCTTAATATAGTTGAAATAAGTCAAAACTAACTAATAAGTAACTTTTTAACAAGAAACGGAGCCTTATTTTAAGTGAATGATTTTTTAGTATTGATGAAAAAGTTTTAGTTTCATTGGCAGCAAAAAAATCAGCTTATAGTCTGGGAAGATGTCTTGTTATATGTTAAATAATCTGCCACTTTTTCATCAGTATTAAGAAATGATTTACTTAAAACAAGCCCTGAAGGCACGAACGCCCCGCTTTCTGATTGGCTAAACATCACCTACAAAAACACACATTTACTTATTTAGATCTGGATCATATTAAATTTATTCCTCTGATTTTTTTTCTTTAATAGATTTAGTCAGTGAATTTTTCCACTTTTTTGACATGATAAGTATTCCGTAGAAACAAACCCCTGCTGTAGCAATAGCAATCAATCCATGCACAGCTTACAAAACAACAAAAGAAATCTTGAAATGAATCTGCCAGAAGTGAGGCGCCTCAGTCTGAGGATCCAAATGATTCAAGGACATAAAGATTTGTTTGTTCTCCACACGAAACCTTGAAATGTGATTCTCTCAAATTGGAAAACCAAGAGACATAAAAAGACACAAAAATTGATCCCAACATTGATCCAGACTGACACGGTTGTCCTGGCACTTAAAACACAAAATCATTAAGAGTAAAACCCAGTGTGATGCTTCTTTCATTTGAGAAACAAATACATTCCTGCCTGTCTGCTGCCGCAAACGCAGAAAACTGAAGTAAATTCAAAGTTTTTGCGCATAATGAAGCCGATTCTGATTAAATAAATCCACCAGTTGCTTTTCCGCCACAGTTTGAGATCAACTAACATATATTTTTATAACCGTAAGTCTGTGAAAATGACTTTACGTTTGGAAAAATTTGAATAAAATAATTTAAATGAAGTTAATATCCCTTCACGCCATCCTGAGGTCAAACATGCAGCTGATATTTGATCTGCATAAAACATGAAGACAAAAGCTTCCCTTGATGTTTGCCTACTTTTATAAATGTCATGTTTAATGCAGCAGCCTCGCTGAAAAGAGCTGCATCCACGACTCGACTACAATACCAAACAGGAGAGATTTTCTTCTGCTGCAAATGAAACAAGAAAACAAATCAGAAGGTTGAACGTCTGTCAGCAGAGTTGTGCCCACACTGGCCTTTCTCAAAGGTTCTGGGCAGAAAGAAAATGTCAGATATGAGTAACAGAGCCTGGCAGGAGAAATAATACAGTTAAAACTCAAACCTCAAACTTTAATGTATTTTATTTTTACAGAAAATAAAAATGAGTTTGAATATAGTTTTAGATACAAACTAGATTTCTGACTGTTGTTTGCAGAGCTGCTGAAGTTCAGTCGGATTAGACTGAGGGCCTCTGTAGATGTAGACTATCTATTTATTTAAGGTCTGTACTTTGACTAGGCCTTTGTAACACATGTATTTACTTTGCTCTAACACATCTAAAGGAAATGCATGAATTAACTCTCCAGCTTGGAGTCCTGCTGATGAGCTATTGTTTAATGTAGATTTAGACCCTGATTTATTCTTTTGTATCTCTGGGTGTCGATCCAGAGTTTTAGTTTTAGTTTCCTCCAGTCTTAGCTCTGCTGACTCCAGCAGGTTTACTTCCAGGTGTTTTCACACCTCAGTCGGGCAGATTCGGTTCGATCCGAGATCAAAGTTGCAACATTTGCTCCATTTTTAGCGACTGCGGTTCTCTTTCACGCTGCAGTCAAACCAACCAAACCATTTGAAAAACCTGTTCCCCCTGCTCCCCTCTGGGGGCGCTACTCCAGGAAACAACATGAAAACCGCTGAAGAAGTCGCCGAGCGCAACTTCCTGATTCACAAAATGTAAACACAAACGGAGTGGCATCAGATTTTAGGATTTCTCTTTTGTCTTTGATTAAAGACAACAAATCATTTCTCCCACTAGCGCTAAGCTAATGCATTTGTTCTTTTTGTATTTACCCAGAATGCCCTGCGCTGTAGTCTACTTCCTGTTTTTGGAGCGGTCTCCAGTCTGCTTGGCATTCACATATACATTCTAACCGAACCGAACCAGAGTTCACATCAACTGAACTGAGACCGAGGTTTTTATCAGATTGTTTTGGTCTGCATCGGAGTTTGATTTCGCATTCACACCTCCCCAAACGAACCGGACTTTCTAGGTAAACGAACTAAAGCTCAACTAAACCAAACTAAACACAAGTGAATACTGTCTTACACGCTTTCTGTTTCTGCATGATCTTTATGATTCTGTTTGTTTTCTAAACTTTTCTTTAAAAACCCAGAGTCATGATAAGATTACGTTAAAACGTTTATATTTACTAATTAGGTGACTTCTGAAGGAAATTGATCATAACTGAAAGTGTGACAGTGAACAGAGCAGACTAATAAAACCTTTAGACATACACTGCTTTCTCAAAACCAAATGACGTTTGTGGTTGCAAAATGTTTAAAAGTTCAAAGTGTAGTTGTGCAAAGGTTTGAAAACATCCTAAAGGTTTCTTAAATACGGTAAAAACTGGAGCAGTTTCCAGTTAAACTGTAACAACAGATCCAGAAGACAAAGGCGACCGGATCTTCTCCTGCTTTGTCTTTTCCTTCGTGGTTTACTCCGTGACTGAGAACCAAAACTTTTAAGGATTCTGAAGGCTTAGCATTGACGACGTTACAATTTTAGACAGAAAATGGTTAGAAATACGCTTCATTACGTCGTGTGAGAAAATGGGACGCAGATACAGAGCGCTAATGAAGAAACAGTACATTAGTTTCAACTTTCCCAGGGAAAACGTTACATTTCGATCAGAAAGAAAAAACCTTGTGGAAGCACATTTACGTCTTCATCTTGCAGCACTAACGTAGTCAGGTTACAGGCTGGTTATTCTTCCAGGATTTATACTTAAAGTTATCCTTTCCGCCTATCTTGCTGCTCTATAATTGGTTGTTATAAATAAAAGCTGACACTGATGCAACCTGCCTCTGAATGACTGACATGGATGTCAACTTTTAAAGCCATTATCCAGACGGTAAGGAGACCGCAGGCTCTCCCCGAAGGCAGCAGCAGCTTCTGCTCTCAGATGGGAAATTAACCAGATGAATGATTTTACACTTTCAGCCAAAAGGCAGCCAGCGCGAGGCTTTTAATGACCTGCACAAACACTGTAAATCGCCTCTTTAAGTATTGCAAAGCAGTAAGTGGTAAACATACAGATTGTTTGAACTGAAACAGGAAATCAGAGGGAAAAAAATGTAAATAACTCCAAACACAGCTGGACGGCAAACAGCTGCTCAACATTTTAATCTCCAGATTTATCAAAGTTTGACATAAATTCCCATCTGCAACCCGACTTTTCATTAATTCCTGTTGTTACTTTACCGAAAAAGCTGTTACTGAGTAAATTAACTGTTGCATTTACATAAATATAGTACGGAAGACAGTAAGGGCCAAAATAAAGACTTCTGTCAATTTATGTCAAAATCCAAATAAACAACCAAACATTCGTAGGAGTTTATCAGTGATGATGTTAGGATATGAAAATAATCACTTAACATGCACTTTATACATTTTGTCCAAAATTTACTTGGTAGATTTGAGTTTAAAAATTAAATTTGTTTAAATAATTCTGATTCTGAGAAAAAAGGAAAAAAAGATGTTAAAATCAGAATTTTGAGAAAAAAGTCAGAATTCTGAAATCAAAGTAAGAATGTAATAAATGTTTTTTAAAAATCCCATTAAAAAAATTCAACATGTATACGGTGTAGTAGCTGTAAAAAATAATTATGTGCTATGGTTATATTTTATTTTTTTCTAATATTTTAGCACTTTAGATGCAATGTAAAAAAAAAATTCTGATTTACAGTGAAATATTGGCAGCTGTGGTTACCAAACTTTTACATATAAATACCGTATTTATATGGTAAAATTTTAGATGCCGGTATTTTAGTGGGTTTTTTAGTGTTGGAGTAACTGTCATCAAATGAATTATTTCCCCTTGCAGATTAATAAAGTCTTTCTGATTCTGATTTAAACATTTCTGATGTTTTAAAATGGTAAATTTTGAGTTTAAAGTCAGTTCGTTTACTGGCGTTTAGCAAAAATATAGAAAATAAGTTTCCCAGCTAACGGTCAGATTGAAGAACATTTCTTTTTTTTAAGTTGAATAAAGCTGCAGAGAGGAACCCGCCTCTCAGTCTTTTGGTTAACATGTTTGTTCAGTATTTATTTAAACTGCAGGACTTTTCTAATGCAGTTTGGACGTCTGGGTGGATCATTATTCAGCTTTTTGACATTCCAAGTTGGTGGGAGTGTGTAAGATGAGTCACATGTTTCATCTGCTCGACCTGCCTCTGACTGTCAGACATGTTTTCAAATTCCCAACTTCTACTTCCTTTCATCTTTCTGGCTTTGAAGCCTGGATTTTATCTTCCTGCTGCCCATCGAACATTTGGGTTCAGGTGAGAAGTAGAGTTTCCTGCGCAACCAGCAATATCTGCGTTTCCATTTATCATGTCAACAAACTTATTCACGTGTGATTTTAATTGTTTTTCTTACTTAATGGGAACAGCACAACCGTGAAATTATGTTTTTTCAGAGTTTTGCGCGTTTTGTGATGGAAACTCGACTAAGAATGCAGCAAGTGGTTTCTGGATGGTAAGTCAACAACAACAGCAGCCATTGTACAGCGCATACAGCGGTAAAACCAGCTGAACAAACGTGCTGGAGCTCAACTTGGGTTGCTAGGTAACGAACTGGGCTTGGCTTGGGTTGCTAGGTAACGGCGCAGTGCCTGAAGTTACATTGCAGAGGTTTTTGAAACGGCTCATTTTCCAGACACCAAAATACAAACTGACTGCCAAAAAAATAGCTGGATAAAAATACTGCAATATGACAAGTTAACAAGCTTCTTCCATCAATAAATAAATAAATAATAAAAGCCTTTATCTAAAAACATATGTTACATATTTTAAAAATATACTTTATTGATCCCAAAGGGAAGCTAAGTAATATGAAATAATTATAATTAAATGATAGCATATTAAATAATATTTAAACAATTAAAAGCCATACATCACAACAGTTCACCATGGTACACAAAAGAACATGGGTGAATGGGTTAGAGTTACTAAACATGTTAAAAATTTAACTTGTCATTCAAGAAATAATGTTATTTTGTTTTATAACAAGTAAATATCAACTAAGAAACAAATAAGTTGCCGGATAATTAATGGACAGGAAGCAACGGCTTTAAAATTATAAAATTATCAGATATCTAAAAAATTAAACAAATCTGTACATGCAATGTGGTAATTTTTTTTAGATGGATCTAGTTTCTTCTAGGATTAATCAGTCTGATATACGTGGCGCGTTGGACAACAGCTGAAATGCTGATATCTGCAGCTTGAATTAAATTAGTTTTGTTTCACAGGAACTTTGGTAGGAATGTTTCCAACATGCACACAGTGGATGTGTGCAGTCAGGTAATGAAACCCAGGACTGTCCAGCAAACAGGAAGTGGCTGAGAGAGCCCCACCGCTGCACTTGGTGTTGGATGGACGCTGGAAATCATCTGAGTTTATAGAAACGTGTTGATGGGCCCCTCGCCTCACCGTCGGCCCGCATCGATTTCTGGTCCTCGAGTTTCTGTCTCAGGAAACTCAGTCGTTTGACGGTCACCTCGAGTATTAGGTTCATTTTTTATCGTGTTGGAAAAGATTTTGTTGTTCTGTTTTCTTCAGTTTGTTTCACAGACTTTAAAACATTGTGAATCAGTGGAGGAGAAAGGGTTTTATTTTAACAGTACTATAGACGTGAAGTTTGTTTAAAAGTGTGTATTTATTCCTTTAATTCATTTTTAGTCTAGTTGTTTCTCCAGACATTTGTTGGTGTTTTAAGTGACGCTGCTCTTGGCAGTTGGTGGTTACCATGGCAACCGGTAACCGATGGCTCCGCCCCCTTTTGTTGCTGTTGCTGCTCTGTGACTGTTGAACCTGTTAGGATCAGCTGTGGGTGTTTTTCCACAGTTATTATATTGTAACATATTTTTTGGACAAATTTAATCATATACAGCGCTTCATGAGCAATTTTGCCGTGTTCTGTATATGTTTTTAACTGTTAACATTAAAGTTTCATAAGTTTTTTTATTGAAAGAAACTGGTTTGGAAAAATGTTGATTTTGTTGTTTTTTGGTACTTATATGAATTATTGTCGTTTTGGTCCTTAAAGTACCAAAATTTCCACTTAACTTTATGGCTTGGTCCATCTGATGATGTAAATTTGATAAATTAAATGATTGATAATCAGTTACTCAGAACTTGAGTAGACTTTTTACCAAATATTTTTTAAATCTTACTTGAGTACAACTTTTGGATACTCTCCCCACAACTAAACCTATTTCAGCAAAGTACTGAAGTACAGAAACAAAGTACTGCTGGATGCTTCATGCATAAACAAACAGAACACATCTGTTAACTTCAGTCCTTTCCATTATATTAGAACGAAGTTGAGTAATTGTTGGAGGCACTAAAGACTCTGTTCCCCTTTCAGCCGTTTCAAAAACAAACTAATAACCTCTCAGCTCCAGGTGTTTCATGACGCCAGCATGGAGCGCCGTAAATCCTTTTGCAGTAATTATTCTGTTGACAGGCAGCAGTTAGCCAGTCGGAGTGTTTTCAAATGGAACCCGTATGAATCGTCTTCGCTCCCGACAATTTCCTACCTGCCAAACAACACAGGCCCGTTGAAACGAGGAATTCATACTTCGCAGGTTCCTTCATGCATATTAAAGCTCGACCCTGACAGAGTATCTGGCCATTACCGCGCGCCGCGCTGCCAATTTTCCAGGCGGCAGCTTAATGCCGCATCAGTGGATTAATATTTTTGGAATGAGGGGGGAAGTCTAGTTTGCTGGTGAGGCTGCCGCTGCTGACTCCAGCAGACGGTTATTGATCAGGTTTATGTTGTACAGAGCCGGGTGATTACTCTCAGACAGGCAGAAAACAAAAGGTTCATAAACGGAGAGCGAAAGAGCGAGAGGAGGCAAAGCAGAAATTATACAGGAAGACGGATCGTTCTGTGCTGCTGAGAGTTAAAAACAGACCGGGGTGAGTTTGTGCTGCACCGATTTAAAGTTTAAAACAAACCAAAGTTTTGTTTTTCTGTTTTTGACCTTTAAAAAACAGAATCTGGGTCGGTAACAACTTTTCTGCTTTTTACACTCACTGCAAAAACACAAAATCTTACCAGTTATTTTTTAACTAGTTTCTACTGCAAATATCTGCGTTTACTTGAAATAAAAACAAAGTCACTTTCAGCTTCTATGCAAGAGAAATCTGGAATAAACTTCCAGAAAACTGTAAAACAGCCGAAACACTGAGTTCCTTTAAATCAAAGTTAAAACCCACCAGTTTAAAGCTGTTTTGATTAATAGTTACTGGAACACAGAGCAACATATTTGATGTGTGTTGGTTATTTTTGATGATGACACTCGTCAAAATGTAATGTTTGGTTCCTAAACTGACTTTATGTTGTTTTTATGACTTTTTATTTTTGTTTTGTTACGTAAAGCACTTTGAACTGCTTTGTTATACAAATAAACTTGACTGATTGATTGACTAAAAGTGACCAAAGATAAATAACATTTTAAAGTGAACACTGCAAAAACACAAAATACTACAAATTATTTTGATCTAGCTTCTAGTGCAAATATCTTTGTTTACCTGAAATAAGACCAAACTAACTTAGGAGTAACTTTTCATACCTGAGCTTGTTTTAAGTCAATAATTCTTCATATTGATATGAAAGTATTAGATCGTTTGGGAGAACATTTATATTAAGACATTTTAAATGTAAAACAAGCTGCTATATCTTGCTGATAAGTTACTTGTAAGATATATTTGTCTTATTTCCAGAACATAAAGATGTTTGCACTGGAAACTAGATAAAAATACTTTTCTGTTTTTGCAGTGCTGTAGGTTTAGTACTTTGGAAAACAGAAATTTTCTTTAATAGAGTAATAACTTGTATGCACTGGGGCTTACATCTTCTTGCTAAATAAGTTTGTCCATGTTTATTTCCAAAGGGTTTTCCATTTTAACTCAACATTTCTGCTGCTTTTTCATTTCAGGCAGCGGTTTGCTGGCCGTAAGCTGGCATGAAGTGTAACAAAGAACAGAGCAAAGGTTTGTTTACTGTGATTAGTATGCAGCAGTGTGTTTCAGGTCCAGCCATTTTCCTCAAAGTGTTTTTTGTTTTTCACAGACAGGACGTGCTTGAGTTGCCTTGTGACAGTAAATTGGTTCCAAATTGGTAAAACAGTGACTAAAGCTCGCTTCGTCAGCTTCTGAGAGCAAAATCAGGTCGCCTTATTTCTCCCCTCAAAAACACAAATATTCACACAATAAATGCAAAGGCACCAAACAATGTGATCGCCTTGAGGCGAAGTGTTAAAGGCTGATGTGTGAGAAGCCTTACCATCGAGCTCCTCCACAGAGATGCTGGCCAGAACGTCGCTGTCGCTGTCGGACAGCGAGCGGCTCAGGTAGTTCCCCTTGTAGAGCAGACCTGCCGTCACATGGTGGAACGGCATCTTCTCTCTGACAGGCGACACAAACACGCAGTCAGACGGCTGCACACCCAGCTCCTCTGTTAATCACTTACACAGCATTCATGTTTTCAGGTTTCATAGCTACTCAGAAATCTTAAAAGTGCGGCCTTCTACTGGTTTTCTTCCAGAGTTGGGCTTTATGTTCTGCATTTAGGCCAGAAGGTATCGTGACCAGAGCAACTTCTTCCTTCCAGGTTTGTCGTTCCTCTAACAGGCTCATTTCTCTTGGCTTTCTTCTCTCCACTGATCCAAAAGAGGTTAGTGCTACTTAGTGATGTCACCAGGTGAGTCTGAGCCCAACAAGAACAGATAACTGCGCTCAAGTACAAGTAGCACTACTTCAACATATTTTCACTCAAGGAAAAGTAAAAAGAAGACGTCCAAGAAATCACCCAACTAAGAGTAAAAAAGTATTTGGTAAAAAGTTTACTCAAGTACTGAGTCAAAACATCAATCATTTAATATTTAAAAATGACATCATCAGACAGACAAAATATAAATTAAGTGGACATTTTGGGATTTTTATAAGGACAAAATGACAATAATTCAAACAAAAAACTTTTTTGCATAAGTGTCAAAACTGTCACACCGTCAGAATGTTAGGAGACAGATAATCTGCAAAACTCCTGGTGGTCCTTCATCTATCTGCAGAAATATACCACTCCTGGTCAGAAACAAGCAAACAGAGCCAGAGGGAGGGTCTGAGCGCTGTCAATCATGCTTGAGTATGCGCTGTTCACATCCTTTCTCTTTATGCTGCGTTCACACCGGAAGCCTTTCGCGCATCAAAACTCTACCAGTTGGACACGTTTGAACTGTGAGGTCAGACGCTTGACATTCTGCTTTATACACATCAAAATTGTCCTGGAAGCGTTGCCGGTCTCTTTCTACAATGGCGGATAAAATTGAGAGAGCGTCTTGGTTTTATTTACTGACAGGAAGAGAATGTCTCCACAGGACATGTGTGTGAATTCTGCATCTCCTGGCAGGTGTGGAGAATTTATCCTTCTCCATGCTGAGTTCTTGATGTATGAGGTTGAAGAAGAGTTGGTGAGTTGAATTCATGAATCCATTTATTAATAACAAAATATAGCTGGTCCTTTTCTCATGCTACCTTTAGGAGCTAGCAGGACAAAATGGCAACAAGCAACACTTGGTAACTTCCTTTGTTAGCCTCTGTCTAACGAGGGCGTTGCCTAGTGTGTCATATCCTGTAATCCTAGCTCTCATTTGCATTTCCTAACATGTCATTTCCTTTAGCTTTAGCTTAGCAGCTAGCTAAAAGAGATAGAAGGAAAACACAGATGATTTACTCTCAACACAGGACACCAACTACCGGTCACTATGTCACATAGTAGAGTCTCTCTGATTGGTTTGCGCTCCCAGCGGCAAAAGTTCAGATTTTCCAACTCCAGCGTTGGACGCCTGACACTCATCGAAATGCTTCCATCGCACGGCCATGACGCGCCGTCGACATGCCTCCACAGAGACTATGAATGTAAACCAGATCCTCCTGACACTTTAAACGCACCATAAGTCGTTTCTGCGCTTTTAGCACATTTGGCAACAACTTTAGAGGTTGTTGGACTTGGATACCACCATACCCTCATGTGAAACCACTGTTTAATCACTGGTATGCTGCACCGTGTACACAATTATTTTTCAAGCAAAGTTGCACATATTACGCCACAGTAAGGACAAAGGTGAAGCTAAAGTAAATTAGCATTTAAAGGGCACTAGGAGAGCCACAAATGAAGCAGAACCTTCTCGCTAAACGAGAAGCCTCTGGTGAGGGAGACTCAGGCAAAAGCTTAGTGTGTGAGTGTGTGAGCGCCAGAGAGTGCATGCATGCTCTGTATGTGCAAATGAGTCTGAACTGGCAATTAATTATTCAATAAATTGAAGCTGAAGGACACAGAGGGGAAAAGTAAGAGCAAGGAGGGCAGAGAGATTGGTGAGATTCTGTTTTTCTTCTGGCCGGATTCAGGAGACAAACGATCAAATCCTGCTGAGCGTTTAGAAGCGAGGAGATGAGCATCTTTCTGCAAGCAGCTAATGATCAGATGGACATTTTTAAAGATGCAGTATCATGTAAAACTGACTTTTACAGGTATGTTATAATCAAAAACATACCTCTCAAACATGCCTAAGAAAATCTCCATGGCAACCATTCAGCTGTGCAAAATGCCTGGATGGACATAGCTCCGCCTTCAAAATGCAGCTCCTCCTCAGTTTCCAAGTTTCTGTCTCCTTCAGACTAGCCAGCAGCAATTAGCAAACATCTGGCAGCTCATTAAAGGAGCTACTTCTCAGTTAAATGCTGGTAAGTCATCACCATGTTGTGATGACTTCCTGAAGGCGGAGAGTCAGAAGAGCAGGAGCTTCTTAAAGCGACAGACGCCCAGTTTCAAGGCGTTAAATTACGAAGTAAAATTTCTTTGATATATATACAGCATAGTTCCTTTATTTTGCTATAAAATGATAGTACCTGCCATGAAAATACACAATACTGTTCCTTTAAGACTTCCCTGGAAGGAGATTCAACAGTTTTCTCCAGCTACTCCTGCTTCCTGTGCAGCCCAGATGCATTCTTGCTAGCTTAGCGACCCATCACTAGCGGTCTGTGTGCATGAGCGTGTGCGTTGGCAGGTTGTTCCCCCCTTTCGCTTTGTGACTGCAGCAGATTAGCGGCAGCCCTGCGTGACCCTGAACAGCATTAAAGAGGAACTTCAGCGTTTAAAAAGCCTTGAGCTGTTTACCAGCGACGGATCCCTCCGGCCTGCCTAGAATCACTGCTTCTCATTTGCATTAAGCGGGAGGGAAATAAAAAAGTTTGCTGGTAAACTGTAGTAAAAGATTAAACCAACAAGGCTGGATGTGAATCCGTCAGCAGTACGGCCATTTAAATAATAAATGAAGAGCTGCTTCTGATGGCTCTTCCAACACGTTTGGCAGCAGCAGTCTGCTGAGGGTATTATGACTTTCTGCCCAGGGCGGCAGAGCCAGGGGATTACCACAAGACTGAAAACATTCAGTCTAATCAGGTTTTCTGGAAGGTCCGGTCCGTCTGTGGCTTTCTCAGCATATTCACTGCAGATACTCCAGCAGGAGTTGCTGAAGTTGAAGTTTATGACTCAGAGCTTTTAGCTATTTTTCTGTTTTATGTGTTTTCAACACTTTTAACCGTCTGTAATTCAAAGTACTGGAGCTTCAGGCTGCTCAAACATTTTTAAAATAATCAAAAACAGCATAATAAATGCCAGATTAGACATGAAAAGTTTTTGTTTCTTGCTGGATAAAAATACTCAACTTAGTGGTTGGAGTTATAATGTTTATAACTCTAATACAGCTGCAAATTATTTTATTTTAAATGTAAATTATTGCTGTGTTCAAACTGAAGCATGCACACATTCAGAGATATCAGGGAAAAAAGGACATTTTGTTTTTATATTAGTCCAACAATCATCTTTCTGTTTCTTTACAGGGCTTTTCCCAGACTGTCTTTTTCATTTTTCCATCTCGTCAGTTTAATGAGCAAATCCAAATGTCTGCACCTATTTCACGCAGATTTATTTTGTGCATAATGTGAAGCTTTTTCATTTCCTAATTCATCAATAATTCGCTCGTATCCCAGCTCACGTCTCTCTTTAGAGACGTGGTTCAACCCTGGATCTGTGCAGCGTGCAGAAGAATTGGTCTTAATGTGAACCAAACTGAGCCGATGAGGAAGAAGTTTATAAAAATCAGACGCAGTATTTTTACTGTTACTTTCACTTGACTAGTTTTATTATGATGTATTTCTGCTCTTACTGGAGTAAATCTTCTGGATTTTCTACCCACTGAATGAAAAACTAACATGTTTTAACCAGAAATTCACCAGACACAGACACACACCTGCAGTTTCTGTTAAAGTTTCTGAAGTTTCACATTGAACAAAACTGATTTGGAAGCATTTTATTTTAGTTACTTATATGAATTATTGTCGTTTTGATCCTTAAAATATCAAAATTTCCACTTAGCTTTATATGTTGGTCCATCTAATGATGTAATTTTTAAAATAAATGATAGTTTGATCAGTTATACTTGAGTATACTTTTTACCAAATAACTTTTACTTTTACTTGAGTAAAATCGAGTTGTCGTTCATTAATTTTATTAAGAACTTATTGTCAGAGGGACTGTTTGAGTTTTGATTTTACGGGACCTGCAGTGTGCCAGGCTGTATAGATGTGTACATTTGCATGTAACCAGTTTGTAATCTGCTTGAACACCCCTGTTTTTGAGAAGCTGTTTCTTGTTTTGTTTTTGTGTTGTTTTTGTTTGTTTTTTCTCTCCCATGTCTGTCCTTTTTTCTCTTTTTATGTTTACATTTCTCTGATTTGAGAAAGAATAATTACAGTCATGTAATAAACACAAAGAAAACGTATTCAGATAATTACATGATTTGTATTTTCAAAATTTCAATAAAAATATTTTGAAAAAAAAAATCGAGTTGTACTAGTGCTACTTTTTCCTGAGTACAGGTTTTGAGTTCTCTGTCCACCTCTGAAAACGTTTCAAATGGACGACCAGTTCCATATGTCTGAAAATTACAGCGAATTCTTTCACTTTTTTAATTCAAAACGTATCATTTTCCCATTTTTGGATTGAATTATGGGGGAAATTCTTCATAGTTAGTCCAATTTGTGAGTGAAACCCTTGACATTCTCCCAGTCGAGCATTGGTCTACAACAGAGGCGCCAACTGCTCTGCGCCTGGAAGTAAACAAAAAGAGAAATAATCATCTTCTTTTAATCCTTGGCTGGAAGATTTACCAGCTGTTTGAGTCACTAATGCATTCATCACATCATATTTATTCACACATGCCAGCTTGCTTACAGGTTGGTGCTGACTCAGCAGGTACACGATTACTCCATCTCCAGCTTTTACTCCAGCTTTGAAAAAAATAAAAGATAAATAAATAACTCCACTGTGTAGATGTTGCTCATCCTCACACATCAGCTCTTCATATCCAGATTCATTTTATATCATTGTAGGACACTAAAAAAAATGATTTTTTTCCCCCCAGATTACGAGCAAAATATGCCACCAGTTGTTTAAATAAAACAATATTTACAACTCAGAGTCATGTTGCTCTTATCCTGCTAATAAAACATCCTTAGATCTGAAAATGTTACATATTTAGAGAAAAAAAGATTCAGCAACTCAATAATTTTTTTTAAGGTTCGGTTGCGCTGCTCTTGGTGGTTACCATAGCAACCGGTAACCGACGGCTCCGCCCCCTTTTTTCCGTTCGCCGTTCTGTAACTGTGGTACGTACTGGGATCTGCTCTGTGTTTTCTTTACAAGTGTTACATTTTAACATAGTTTAGACAAATGTAATAACATTCATATTTATCTGTTTTCATTATTAGTGTTGTGCATTAGCTATGTTTAATTTTACAACTGCTAACTGCCGTTAGCTAGCAGCTAACAGCAGCTAACAGCAGCTAACAGCAGCTAACAGCAGCTAACAGCAGCTAACAGCAGCTAACAGCTCATTGGGATTTATTGTTCTGTACTTTGTTCAGGGTTATTTATTGTATTTTATTTAATGTACAGAAGCTGCTGGACTGATGCTAACCACCATCTTGATTTCCTCTTTTTGTAGCATGAATCCGGTGAGCCTGAGTTCAACCTGCTGGACCTGAGATGATCAATCAGCTGAAACACTGAGTGTCTTTAAATCTAGACTGAAAACTAACATGATTAGAGTTGGTTTTGAGCAATAATCAATGAAAAATAAATCAACAATCTGTTGCACTTAACAAAATGTAACGCTGCAGTTGTTGACTGTGAGTTCTGACTTTGTATTTTTGATGCATTTCACTTTGAAATACCCTCCTGCTGAAAGCTGCTACACAAATAAAACTTGACTGAAGGGTTACAAAAGCATAAAATCTTACCAAGTATTTTATTCTTTTCTACTGAAAATATCTTTGTTTATTTGAAATCAGTTTAAACTAACTTACAAATAACTTTTCAGCAAGATGTAGACGCTTGTTTTAAGTTAATGATTCCTGTATATTGATAATATTGGCAGATTATTTCACTGATAACATGGGCAGAATGTATCGTTATAACTAAAACAGTAAAATAAGTGAAAATGATCTGAACCGGGCCATGAAATGTTCCCTCTCCATAACCTAGATTTGTTTAACAACTTAATGCAACAGAAATCTCTTCCCTGCTCTAACACCACATCCTCCATATTATTCCCATCAAATGTATTTCAAGTTTACAGCAGGACTTATTAAAAAAAGCCTCTAAATCCTCAGTATCTTGATTTGATTTGGGTTTTTTGTTTCTCACATCAAATGGATGGAACAAGGAGACCAAATAAAGCAAAAACTGAAGACAAACAAGAGCGTAGACAGAAGCACAAACTGGACGTGGCTGCTAGATTTTACAGCCATAATTTACTTTAACATCTCATAATAAAATCTTTATTAATTCAGAAGATGAAATACGAGCTAATGGGGTGAAAACATGAGGCGGTTTGTAAAGAACAGAGCCTGGTTTGGTGTCATTATGCTGATTAAATGGATCAAAGTTTCCCGGTTGAAGGGAAGCAGTTTGCCCTTCAGAATAAAAGCGTTTTAACCAGGAAGTTATCTCAGCGAGACGCAGAACTGACTGCTTAAAAGTTCCCTGACAGCTACCCGTTAGAATAATTATTCATGCTGTCATCAATCTGAAAGCGGCAGGTTTATTATAATAAAAGGACCGAGCAGGCAGATGAAACCTGCCCTGGTTTTATGGGCTGCGGCTCGTTACCTTATTTAATCAGAGGGAGGCATCAGAACCGGCCGTTATTCAGAGGAACCGTTCAGTCAGGAGTCGGTCTGAAGCTCCAGACACGATTCCTCCAGCTGTGACTGGAACCGTCTAACTCCATCCATCCATTTTCCTTCACCCTTGTCCCTCAGTGGGGTCGGGAGGGGTGCTGGTACCGTCTAACTCAAATCTACAAACTTCATGTTGCTTTTACGATAAAGAATTTGAGCTCCAGCATGCTGTGACTGACCTGTTACAGCAAAGTTAATAAACAAAGTTGATCTGTTCGATCCTCCCCAGAATATATGGATAAAACACATTAAACTACAAAAACTTTAGTAAGTCGCCGCGTCTGAATTCGATTTCTTAAATTTAAATGTTGAACAGATTTTCACATTGATCGATTCAGTTTTTATTACACACATTTTGAAATATTTGTGATACTTTCTGTTATTTTCACTTATTTATCATGGTAGATGTGACGTTTTGTTACTCATCATATTGATTATAACTTGACATCAAGTGAGGTTTGGTTTAATCCAGTTTAGTCAAGTTTAGCTTACCGTAGCTTAGCCTAGTCTAGTTTAGGTTATCTTAGCCTAGATTACCTAGTTTAGTTTAGCTTAGGTTAGCTTAGCCTAGTCTAGTTTAGTTTAGCTTAGCCTAGATTACCTAGTTTAGTTTAGCTTAGGTTAGCTTAGCCTAGCTTAGCTTACTTTAGTTTAGCTGCCAGTATTTTTATATTTGTCCAAACATTATTTCACTAAAACTATTTTTAAAAATTAAATAAAAACAACAAAAAAATCAATGTGGAAGTCAACATGGTAGAGCAATGTAATTATAATATTATAATAATGTAATTTCAGGTTAATCACATAATTAGTGTAAAATATTATTAGGGTTGAAGCAGCACTGCCACCTGGAGGTGGGAGATGGTATTGTTTAAACTCAATAATTTTTTTTACGATTTTGCAGACAGTTTGCAAAAAACTCACAATTATGCAACAGCACAAAAAATGCTGGGACCTGTTTTGAAGTGCGAATTTCCCCGATTGAATTGATGTGGATGTAATTGGAATCACATCCACTTAAAAAGCCAAATTGGATTTTCAAATGAGATGCAACAAATTTACTTTAATCTAAAAACAGATCTCATGACCACTAAATTACACTTTACATTTATTACCGTTCCTTGAGCCTTTTTATCTGTCACATTTTTCCTTCCACACAATTTTCCATCCACATACTTACAAGACTCAAAGACTTGCAGCTGCTTGTGGAAGGAGTCGATGACTGCTGAAAATTTGTTGAGTCTGCAGATTTCCACATGATTAGGTGATAAATTTAAATAATTACATTTAGCTATGAAACATTGTAACTTCTTGACAAACTGATGTTTTAGGTATATTTCTCCTGAATCAATAATCATCAAAATTAAGAGGATTAAACACTTGAACACAAATCACTCTGTGTATAACAAAACTTTATGGGTTTTTCAGTGTTGTTGAAACATTTTTATGGTATTCTAATTTACTAACATAAAAACAAACTTGTTAGCAAAGAGCCGTTAGCCGTTAGCATTCAGAAAAGGATCACTTTAAGGATGATGCATATCTCAAGTTTTTGGTTTTCAAATTCAGCTTTCCGTTTGCACATATTGATTTTAAACACCTTCTGCTGCCCTCCACTTGTCTGCTTTCTGAATTTATGGGGAAAAATAATCAATTTGCTGTCCTTAGATAAACAACCCAAAACTACTGATTAAAAACACTTAAGAGTACAAGAAAGTCTGGTTCCTTTCGGGACGTGACAGGAAGTGGGAAGCTGTTAAAACCTTTGCATGTGTAAAACGTTTCCATCTGTACATTGTACTCAAGTAAGAGCAACAACTTCAACATAATTTTACTCAAGTAAAAAGTATTTGGTAAAAATAAAATCTAAATTAAAGAATTATATCGTCAGAAGGACCAAAATATAAAGTTAAGTGGAAATTTTTGTATTTTAAGGACTAAAATGACAATAATTTATATAAGTAGCAAAAAATTAAGAGACTTTTTTTTCCAAATCAGTTTCTTTCAATAGAAAACTGATGAAACTTTAACAGAAACTGCCGGTGTGTGTCTGTGAGTTTCAGGTTAAAACTTGTTTGTTTTTCATTCAGTGGGTAGAAAATCCAGAGTTTTACTCAAGTAAGAGCAGAAATACTTCATAATACAGTTACTCAAAGTGCAGCGTAGTAAAAATACTCTGCAAAAGTACTTTTTCTTTTCAAAAAAGTTAATTAAATGTAATTGAGTAAATGTAACTTGTAACTACTCTCTGGACTCTGAATATTTCTGCAAATTCAAAGTCTTAAATATAACAGCATTGAAACCAATTGGTTTGATTTTGACGAGAAGTAAAGACTGAAAAACTCAAATAGTTTTTTCCATCCCTGTTTGGAATTTCACCTGAACTTAAAATAAAGCATCAGACTGAGAATAATTGTTTTATTCGGATATTCTCATAAAAGTGATCAAATATAATGAGTTTCCCCTTCAGACGGGATTTACTTATGATATTTCTCCTTAAAAATAAAATGAAACGACCACATTTCTTTGCCTTGGCCGCAGCTGTGATGAAGGAACAGACTGAATTACATACATCTCCTCCGTCTCCAGGACAAAACCAAGTGAAAACAACACCAAGCTCTCGCTCCAAGTCGCAATTTATCGATCGCTCTGAAGCTTCGCCCACTTGGCAAACAGTCAAGGGTGTAAAAAGCTCCCTTCGCCACAGACGACATTTTCATGCACACAAAGTCTCATCCGGTCATTTAAGTTCCCGGCGTCTCCAGAAGTGACCAGAACAGAGGGAGGCACATCGAGGAGAGAGCAGCCTGATGAAACGAGCGGCTTTCTGCATGACAGGGAGGCCAGATGGCAGTTCCCTCCGTCAGCCGCCGCAGCCAGCAGCGCCGGGCCAGCACAGATGGGGACGCCGCCGGGACACGGTGTACCGGCCGTCAGCCCTCAGGTCACAGAAACCAGCTCTGGACAGGACCGAAGAAACGCTTCACCATCCACGACTCTGAGCCAAAGCGCCAGGAAATGAATGGACTCTTTCTGCTCCGGTCACAAAGGAAACGCAGTGTGCATTCACTGCGTTGTACGCAACATGAGCTGCGTTCCCATCCGACATGGGAGGAATGGGATTACGAAAATAAGTTTGCTTCACGGAAACACTGCAATTTGAAAAACTTAAACAAAATCACATTTTTTAGATAAAAACGCTTCTGCGCTAACGTGAGACAAACTGTTTTTTTAAAAGTTAGCAGAATGTCAACAGTTTTAATCAAAATGTTAATAATTCTAACTTTTAACTCATAATTCTAATTTAATGAGAATTGGGATTACGATTTCTGATTTAAAAAAGAAAAGAAGTTTCTGCGCCATCACAGAAAGTCACATGATCAACAACTGTATGTTACTACTGGCGGAAACGTCAAAGAAGACGACAGGAAGTGGTAGGAGGACGACGACGCTGCATGTTTTTTAATGACTGAGAGTGAACAAACTAATTTATTTTAAGTTAGTTTGTTATTTCATGGAAACACAGCATATCAGCACATTTGTAATTGAAATGCAGCTGGTATTACAGTTTTTCTTCCTTGCTACCAGCCTTACATTAAGTCTACGGAAGAGGATTAAGGCCACTGGAAAAAAAAAACATTTTTAATTTTGACTTTTTTTTCCTGAAAATTCCGACTTTAATTTCAAACTTTTTCTCAGAATTCTGACTTTAAACTCTCAAAATTTAAACTTTCATCTCAGAATTTAAACTTTTTCTGAAAATTACAACTTTAATCTCATAGTTTTTCTCAAATAACTTTAAACTGAGAATTTAGACTTTTTTCCCTCAATATTCAAATGTAAATCTCAGAATTAAAACTTTTCTCAGAATTCCAAATCCAATCTAAAAATTCCATCTTTTATCTCAGACTTTTTCCTCAAAATTCCCTCTTAATCTCAGATTTCCAACTTTAATCTCAGATTTCCAACTTTAATTTCAGACTTCTGACTCTAATCTTCTGAGAAAAAAAGTCAGATTTCTTTTTATGTTGTTTGTTTTTAGTGGCACTAATCTTCTTCCGTACAAGCCAAAGAGCAAAAGCAGCAGATTTAGACCCCCAAACACCCAGCTTGACAATAATCTGGCAACGTGACGTAGATCTTTTCAATCATATTGTTTTACTATCAGCAAAGTTTCCCTTAAAATGCCTAAATGACTCTAAATTTAAATCCTCTGCAGCTCAGCAAACCAAGTCTTTCAATTTTCCACACCAGAAATTTGTTGTAAAAGTTTTTCCTTCTAATTAAAACAAACAAGTTTTCTCTCCATCAGCCCATTTCTATAAATGACGTCCAGGATTATTGACAAACTGCCTTATTAAAACCTCAAGGATCAAACAATCCCTCCAGGTTTGACTCCAGCCAGATGAAGGAGGCAGCAGCTGCTTCCCGCAGCAGCAGCAGCCTCTTTGTCTCCCATCCTTACCCACACTGGTGGCTGGGGCTGAACTCTGGGGGACACTGCGGCGCCGCCGGCTCCCTGGCCGGACTCCCCGCCGCGTCCAGCACCCCGTCCCTCAGGTACGGGTTCCCCGGCAGGTCCCCGTTCACCTCGGAGTGCGGCGCGCCTGTCTGGGGCTCGCCGACCTCCTCCTCCGTCTCCATCTGTCCACCTGAGGCTCAGATGCAGGGTTGCCTCCAGCGGCGCTGCCTCCGCGCTCCGGGCAGCATCAGATCCCGGAAAGAAGCTGTTAAAATCTGAGCAGCGGCGGCGGCGGCAGCAGGTACGGCGGATAATCTCACACTCCACTCCTCCTCAGCTCCTTCTCTCTCACCAGGCCCCCCGCCCCCACCTCTTTCTGCTCTCCCACTCGCAAACATTCCTCCACATGGGGAAACAGAGGAGGGCTCATTGAGGTGACAGCTCCACCCGCGGCTGAGGAGTTGTTGAGGGAAATGAAAAAGAAACTCAGACAAATCCCAAAAAATGAGAAAACAAACGCAGCCGAAACTAAAAAAAAAAGGACAGAGAGAGAGAGAGAAGTGAGGAGTGTTTTGCATTCAGTCGGTGTTTGGCGCTCTTACAGTGCGCTCTGCAGGTCAGTGCAGGGAGGCTGTGAATCACACAGAGCGCCACCGTGTGGGGGCGGCGGCACTCAGCAGGGGGTCCGCTGTTCCGCTCAGACCCTCCGACAGACACACACACACACACACACACACACACACACACATTGTAATCACATCCATGCTGCGTTCTCCATCACAACAGCTGATTATAATATTCTGATTACAGCTCAGGATTCATGTAATTCAAATACAGCTTATGATTGCGGCTCTCTCCCCAGGGTGTCATCCATCCAGGGGCAGCAGATCACTCCAGAATGAAAAGCTATGTTAGCTGAATGGATTTTCTGTTGATCATCAGGAGGAGGAGCTACACTTAAGGGGTATTTCACATTTTTTGAATGAATCTGAAATGCATTTGATTCTCAGGTTAAAGTCGAGATTATTGGACAGGAAGAACGTGAACTGGACAGTTTTGCACATTTATGATCTTGTGCAAAAACGTAACAGCAATGTGCTAGAAAAAGCTCAGAAATGTTGAGATTATTTTTCTATTATTCTAAAAAAAAAATGTAAAAACTCAGTTTGTCTTTTTGAAATCTGGAGTTTGTATAGATTATTGTACTCTTAAGCTGTTTTTTATTGTTCATCAGAAATATCTTATTGTATTTTTGTCACAAAATATAAATTGTTTTTCATTCTTTACTTCCAAACATATACTTAAAATAACTTATTGATCTGTTATCATGTCCATATTTCTTATTGCAATGCTAGCTTTGCTCCTGAAGCTAGCATTAAACGAAAAGGTTTTTGACAAGAAAAAGAAAAAAGGAAGCGTCCAGCAACGGCTGCAAAACACCTATGGACTCTTAATAATTATTGTCAATAAAACGGAGAACAAGTTAATTTTTTTTTACATATTTTGAAGAGTTGTGCGTTTGCCCAGAAGCTAATGGTGTTTGGGGGTCATGTGGCATGGAGAAGTTTGGAAACCCCTCCTCTAATTTGTAATTGAAGCATTACTTAATGTTTCTTTTTTATAATAAAAAAAAGTGGTAAATCCCCTCCCCCCTTCCCTAAACTGCAACCCCCAACATCATCCATTCATCGAACAGTTAAAGACCCATGACGGTCTTCTTAAGGGTTCAGCCAATCAGCATCCAGGAACATAAACACCGCTTCCGGATTGGCTGCTTTAAAAATGCATGTCAACAGCGATGCGTCCAGGTACCTCAGCGTCACAAGATGCATTTTACTTCAAATATTAAACATAATCTCTACAAAAATATATGTAAAAATGCTCCATGAATAATTTGGAGTTACTTCCACAAAAAAATAAAATAAAATAAAATAAAATAATTAAAATGACCTCCCGATCCCACTGAGGGACAAGGGTGACGGAAAATGGATGGATGGATGGAAATAAAATGACCAAATACTGTACTGTTAGCGAGTTTATATACACATTGTATATAGATGTACCGGTTCATTCATTCATTCAAATTAAAGTGAAAGAAGGGCAATCTGAGATTAAACTGATAATTTAATCAAAACTAATAATTTAATGATAAACTTTATGAGAAAATCTTGTAGAATACATTTTAAATAAAATAACATTATATATCGATCCGTATAGAAAAACCGTCACTGACACAACAGGTGGACAACTGTGTGATCTAATGCCTTCTGTGCAGCGCGCACACACACACACACACACACATACACACCAGTCATTTCCCTTCAGTTGATTTATTGCCTAATTTCCTGAACTTACCGTTGGGAGTGTTAAATGTCTGAAGGTTAACAGTCAAATCCTCGGATCAATGTCCGCGGAAGAATCCAGTTTATCCGCTTCAAGCGCTCCGAGTCGGCGGCGCAGATCGATCCTCCTGACGGCAGAGCAAATGTTGGATTATTCCTTTATTATGACAGCGCGCCGCGGTCATTTCCTCCCATGCTAAAGATAGAAAAAGGAAAATGTCACACAAGCTGCTTGGTGTGTCTGTGGGTCCAGGTGGCTTTTATACGAGTTGGACTTTCAGCCCAAACTCTCATCAGCTTTCAGAAAATGTTGTTTTGACATCCGGTAGATATATAAATAAATTATAAAGCATAAAATGAGTCACTGAGCATTTCCTCCGAGTGGCGGTCCATGCGGGACGGATCCACGCAAACAGGTGCAGAGCGGAGATTGATGAGATTGATGCGCTGAAGAGACTCCAACCGACTCCAACACGCAACCAGGCAGGAAGCAGCGGATTGGCTGCGCTCACTGCCTCTGCAGCCGTCCGTTCATCCTCTCACTTCAGCCCGGAGAGAAAACCGGGCAGGAGGGGAGGGAAAAGCCCTGATTGGTCCCGCATGTGTCCCCAACTTTGACTCATGATGCGTTCAAGGTTCAAAAGAGTCGTAAACTCAACGGAGCGATGAGACCGACTGGTGGTTTGGTAAAAACTTGGTAAAAATCAATGTTGAACGTGTTTGTTCGGGACATTTGATGTTTCAAAGTTTGGCCAATCAAACAATAAGGCAGACAGGAGAAAAAGTTCGTGAATTTAGATGATTGTCAAAAACACAACATCTTACTATTGGTCTTGTTTTTAGTGCAGATATTTAAGTACACTTGAAATAAGACTAAATTAGTCACAAGTAAGTTTTCATCAAGAAATAGCAGCTTGAATAAAGTAAATAATTCCTTCATTTTGGATAAATTTATATAAATTCACACAAGTCACAAAATACAACTTCACAAACCGTAACATTGATCCAAAACAGTAAGTAAAATGTCTCATGTGCACATATGTCATTTTTGTGGGACACTTGTACAAAGTGCAAAATAATTGTATATTTTATTTAATATACTTTAGTAAAACCTTACAAAATAAAACTGAAAACGTTTTTATCTCCAAAGTACTCCTACAAAATCATTGAAAAGGCTAAACTTTTTTTATTTCATGTTTTTCAAGGTAAAAAACCGTAAATGGCAGCACTTAAAATGCATTGTCCTTCCAGAAACTTTAAATTAATTATGCATATTTTTGTGCCATTTATTGATTTTCAACAATAAATGGCGACATCCATAAACATTGTTTATAAAACGTAACTTTAATTTACTTTTCATGAGCAAACATAACTTTTAATTTATTCAGTTTAGAGTTGTAGATGTAACATTGATTTTAGACTCACTTTTACATGCGTGTCTCATAAAATAAACATGTTTATTTCATCTTACTACTGTTGTTGTGAGGAGCGGCCATTTTGAAACGCGTGAGTTGCCTCCAGTGTCCCTCTGGGAAATCCGCCTCAGACGGCGTTGAAGATTATTCCAGTTAACTAAAACTAATGAAATAACGGAAACTGAGAAAACATTTTTTGTTAACTGAAATAAATAAAAACGGCAACTGTTGGGGGGGGAACTGCAACTAACTGGAACTTAAAAAACTAAAACACACCAAAATTAAAGATGTAATATCATTTTCATGTTTATAAATAATGTATTAGCTTTTCAAACTGATGTGAAATAGATTGTTTTCTCCCACATAACCAGTTTGCGTCATCTGTCGGTAAATTATGGCGCTCCATGTGCCCCCTAGTGGCAACGTTACGCTAGTCCACAACAGTTGGGAGAAAACACCAATTTGGTTGTTCAGTTGAATACATTAAAAAAGTGTTTTCTGCTGATCATTCGTTATCCAATCAATGCATACATAATCACAATACAATTCATTGACTTTTTTCAAATCTGTACCTAAAAATTAACCAAAGTATGAAATAACTACTAATATAGCTAATAAAAATTAAATTGAAACTAAACAATATTTAGCTAATATTAACTAAAAAACCCAGCAAATTCACTTTAAAAACTAATTAAAACTAACTAACAGGAAGTCACAATGAAATAAAACAAAACTAGAATGAAAACCCTGGTTCCAGTTGACTTTTCAGACCTGAAAGTGGGAATTTCAGAATTCCAAGTAAAACTTGAACCCACCATAAAACCACCAGGGGTCCCTGAATCAGTTCTCTGCACAAAACAAATGTTTCCGGTTCTTATCTCCACGACGGAGCAGGAAGAGCGACGATCCAACCACTCGGTGATGAATTACAACATAAATCAGTGTTTTTACGTCAAACAGGAGCCCAGTAAATAAAGTGACACAAAAGGTTATCTGGTATTTATAGAGGAGAACTTGGTGAACTTTAATATTTCCTAAAATATTTCCTATAATCAGTTTGCATCAGTGAATAAAAGGGAAGACTTGATGTGATGGTAGACGCAAAGATCTGAATAAAAACAGAGGATAAGGAATCCGGATGCATTCGGTGTCTCAATAAGAGACGAGGGACACGAGAGACGTCTTCTGCTGAGAGGACATCCAGTGATTTAGAGTCTGGTGAGTTTTCCTGCGTCTGGTTGTTACTCAATGTTGGCAGATAATAAAGTTAATGGCAGGCATTTCCTGAACAAAGAAAAAGATATGGAAATGCACTAGAGAGGTACAATGAAATGCAAACTTCTATGTTTTTCCGTTAAATGATTTTATCATGCACAGACATTATTTAATAGTGAATGGAATAAAGATGTGTAAAAATTAAGCATACACCATAATTTACCATTAAAAATTCTTGTTTGACTCAATAAATTTCAACAGTAACAAACAAAAAATATAGAAAACATGAATAAATAAAAAGTGTCTGCCTGTCAAAAATGCCTTTATTTGCAATAAAACAAGTAACTTACAGGCCTGACCTGAAAGGCCAGAGAGGAAGAGTCCATCACTTCCTGGTTGGTTTTCAGTTTGTGACACCGAAAAGCTGCGAGACTTCAAAAGGCTTTCTTCTGGTAAACCTTCAAGAAAAACTGTTTTTTATTGTTCTGTGATGCTTTAAATAACAAACTGAAGCTCCCAGAATCCACATCTCAGATTTTTATTTACTTCTATTTCTAAGTTTGACGTTTTTCCCTGGGCCGGCTGGCAGCTGACTTGATGCTGAAAATATGTTTCTCATTCCAGACGATGGATTTCAAATCCTCTGGAATCTGTTTCATCTGAACGAGGAGAACCAAACGCAGAATTAATGACGGAAAAATCGGATTTAATACTTAATAGATTGTTAGTGCAAGTAGTTAGATGGTTAGTGATTAGCTAATGGTTAGTTAATGATTAGTTAAATAGTTAAAAGATGTAAATATATTTTAAGAAAATTTTATTTCTTATACATTTCTGAGTTTATATATATTTATATATATAATTTTATCTTTTGGATTCAAATTTGAAAAAAAATATTTTAGTGGATTCAGTTCATCTCCACTTTTTTAGAAGTTGTCAAAGTAAAAAAAACTTAAGAACTTTAAAAGATTTGTTTCAAATTTCACAAACTTAGAAATCTAGAAACTGTACTCGGCTTCCGTTGCCATAGAAACCACAGAGACAGGTCATATCAAAACAGACATGCAAAGACTGACTGGACATCTCTCACTGGTAAACGGTTACTTTATCACTTGACAAAAAGTTTGGACATTATACTGTTGGTGTTTTCATTTTTCTATCTTATTTGTGGTTTGTGGTGGATTTTGCAATCCAGAAACTTTTTCATAAAAAAAGTCACCTTAACAGTCCATCAGCGCATCCACACTGGAGAGAAGCCGTACAGCTGTAATCAGTGTGGCAAAAAATTCACCCAGAAAGCCAATCTTTCTGGGTCCATCAGCACATCCACGCTGAATTAAAGTCATACAGCTGTGATAAGTGTGGGAAAAGTTTTACCAAAAAAAAATTATTTGAATGTTCACCAGCGCATCCACTCCAGAGTAAAACCATGTAAGTGTGACCAGTGTGGGAAGAGATTCACTCAGAAAGGGAATATGAAGAACCATCAGCAAAGCCACACCATGGAAAAGTCTTTCACCTGTCATCAGTGTGGGAAGTGTTATATTTACAAGCAGTCTCTTACACAACATAAGAAGTCTCATCAACATGAAATATATTCACCTCAGGTCTAAAGTTTCATTTGGTTGACATACAAAGATCTCAGAGAGGTCAACAAAAGATATGTCTGACCTGAGTTAAGGCATTTCAATACAAATTATGTGAAAGCACCTTGTGTGTTTTATTTTACAAGAAATCACACAACACACTCTAATTTATGAGTTAGTAACACTTTAAAGCCATAAATGACACAATAAACAGTGTAATTTATTGTTGCTGCACCTGGTTCACTGTGGTGACGTTAGCTGTGGTATTTCCTAACATAAACCGTTATTATGATGGTGGAAAAACTAATCATTATTCCATAGCACCATTTTATAGTGCTATCGGGTAACCACGTTAGCTTCAGTTGTAGAAATGCTGTATATATTAAACATAAAGATGGGTAATGGTGGCGACAGTGGTAAGAGTTTTTCCTTCAGTCGTTGGGTCACCAGTTCGATTCCTCTGTTGTTGTGTACTTGGGCAATAGATTTAACCTGCCTTGTCTGCTGGTGTTTATCAAAATGGCTGATTGAGCAAAAAAAAAAAAAAAAAAAAAAAGCTTCTGCTCAACTAAGATCTGCCACAATAACTTTGGTGGTGGATATATTGTCCCAGAAGTTACTGCAATAAACAATAATATTGTTGATTTGAGGCCATTCTGCATAATAATGCAAGAACAGATTCTCAAAGGACAATAAACTTTCAATTCTAATGGATATTTAACACTAGAACTGGAAAACACTTTAAATATCCAAAATACATAAACAAAACAGAAACAACAAATAAAATTAGTTATGAGGCCTGTAAAGAAAAATGTCCTTTAAATAAGGATTAGCTGAGACCAAAGCAGCAGACTGAAAACTTTTATTATCCACTGTTTGGTAGAAAGAGAGAAAAGAGAAAACAATAAATAATGCAAATGGAAATTATTGAGCTTGTTTAAATTTATCATGTGATTAATGGATTCATGACTTGCTGCTCCAGGGCGGCTGTGGCTACGACCCAGTACCTTCATCAGTGTGTGGAAGGAAATCAGTGTGTGGAAATCATGGAGAGCATCTTTAAATGTCCTAATAAAATGCTATATAAATCGAACATAATTCATTTAAAAGAAATCTGACTTTGCAATTTGACGCCTTGAAATTAGGCCCCTGTCTCTTTAAGAAGCTCCTGTTCTTTCTGACAGCTCATCACAGCGGCGCCTTTCCACTACGCTGGACTGAGTAACAGTTCATTCGATGAGCTCAGCAGACGAGCAGTTCCAGCTGAGTGTTTGCCAATTGCTGCTGCCGCTAGTCTGGAGGAGCTGAGTGTAGGAGAGACAGGTGGTATAAAGTAAAATCAACATTTATGAGCTTTATATCACGCTATAATGTTATTCGTTCATCAAAAGCATACCTGGAGTTGCTTTCACAACCTCTTCATGAGACAGAGAGTCTTCAGTCAGAGGCTTCTTCAAATTCACTGTAACACAGACTGCTACAGGAGGTCTTTCCTGCCAACAGCCATCACCATCTACAATAACTCTTTGAAGAATTTGAATTATTTAGTGACAACATTTAATTTTAAATTGAATTTGAATGTGCACTGTAAAAACAATCTAGATATACATATTTACAAAGAAAATTATTTTCTATTCTTGCTTTTATGCATTTATATTTAAAACGTCGAGCAAAGTGGAACTGAGGTCAAAATCCTCGTTTGTGTGCAAAAAGTTGAATAAAGCCAATTCTGATTCCATTTTGGTTTAGACGAAAAAAACACGTCTACTTTTGTTTTTTAAATTTTCATTTTGTAGGAAAAACGGACAGCCTGAAAATACACTGACCTACAGGAGATCTTTCCTGCCAACAGCCATCACCATCTACAATAACTCTTTGAAGAATTTGAAGTAATGATTTATTACAACATGCTGCACAGTGGTGCAGCAGGTGGGCCCTCTCTGGGCATGGTGGGCCCTCTCTGGGCATGGTGGGCCCTCTCTGGGCATGGTGGGC
>NW_006799987.1:1490455-1510543 GCF_000485575.1 Poecilia formosa | reverse complement strand
TCTCTCTGGGCATGGTGGGTTCTCTCTGGGCATGGTGGGTTCTCTCTGGGCATGGTGGGTTCTCTCTGGGCATGGTGGGTTCTCTCTGGGTACTCCGGCTTCCTCCCACAGTCCAAAAACATGACTGCCAGGTTAACTGGCCTCTCTAGGTGTGAGTGTGTGTGCATGGTTGTGTGTCCTGTCTCACTCCTCCTGACCCATTAGGGACAAGGGGGGATTTATTACAACATTTAATTTCCCTTTGGGAACTTAATTTGAATATGCACAAATTTAACCTTGTCTTTCTATGCAGATATTTACAAAATAATGTATTTTCTTTTCTTGATTCCATAAGTTTATATTTAAAACCTTGAGCAAAGTGGAACTGAGGTTAAATTCCTTGTTTGTGTGTAAAAACTTGAATGAAGCCGATTCTGGTTCCATTTTTGTATCCAAAATACTTTTCAAATTTGAATCTTTTAAACTGTAATTGCCGTTGTTCCCTTGGAAACCAAAAGCAGCAGCCAGACTGATCATATCAATCAGACGTCCTGATCATCTGCTGAACGGTGAGTTTGTTTTCTGTAGGGTAGGAAATATCTGGTGGTAGCTTTGTGTTTAAATAATGCTGAAAACATATGAATAATCCTTTATTCCTGAGTAAAACTGAAGTTGACTAAAGATGATTGATCACAGGGCCTGTATTTGATTTCACTTTAGCTTCTATGTTTCTGAATTTAGTTTTTTCCCTTTTTTCTGTGAAACTGGTCATGAGACAAAATATGTTGACCTTTCAAAACAAAACAAAAAACAACATGTTTATTTATGAATTTTCTGGCAACATGTTGTGATTCTCTCTGATTTTCCTGCTTCAACCAGAGCTGGATCACAAATGGAGGACATTCAGGTGGGCGATGGGACAGAGGTGAGTCCTTTAGATGCTTTATGACCCGAGTTCACGCTGACGGTGTAAGCTGGTAGTTCAGGTTGGTTTAGAGGAAATGCACATTTCCACAGACAGCCGTAGTAATATACTGTAATATAGATGTCCTTTAGGAACTCTTCATCCATATCTGCATATTGATCTGTTGTTTTCTAAACCTACTTAATTGCTATTTGTTAAATTGTTACATTTTCATCTCTTGCCTCAGTGTGAAGGAAATGTTCAGCTTACTATGCTGTTAGCTGCATGTAAATAGTTTCTCCTGCTGATTTTATCCTGTCACAAACCCGGCGAGGCGGTCGTCGCCTCTGCATCACGTTTCCTCACAACCTGAACTTTGCTAGAGCCTGAAATCTGGATCAAACCGCTCCTCATGTGACATCACACATCTTTGTAACCGACAGTCGTCCTGGCAGGCTGTTGCTATGGCAACAGTAAACAAGCCACTGGCCTCTAAATGATTATCCTCAATCATTAGAACCAACTGACAGCTGTAACATATTTATGTTGTTCATAGAGGGATTATCACGCTGCGTCAGCAGCCACTCTACTTCGCATGTCAGAGTAAAGGCTACAATAAATTATTCTATCTACAGTCAGATAATAGAATAATGTACAACTCCCCACCAGCGCAGATCACCTCTGTTCACCTGGCGAAACTCCTGCACACAGCATTGCTGCATGGGTAGACGCCAGAGGTTTTATTTTAAGCACATCGTCTCTGTACCTCACACTGCCTCCCGGTCAACCGGATGCATTTTAAGTCTTTGAAGGCTGATGCTGCGTTCACACCCACAGCGTTTTGAGCATCAAGCGCAGCGAGATTCAAACCTTTTGGAGCATTTTGAGCGTTTGAAGCATCCAACGGAAAACAACAGCTAGAGCTGACGCGCCTCCACAGGAGCCGTTTGGGCCCGGCCCGGCGCCGTTTGGCCCGGTCCTATCGGTCCTATAGCCCTGGTCGTTTTGCATTGAGCGGGATCATCACGTAAATCGAAGTCTTCACCTCAGCGACCGCAGAACAGTTTCCTTCTTGGGTCTCCATCCCGCTCTTTCTGTATGCGCTCATGAGCGTGGAAGCTGAGGGAAACGTTTACCTCAGATTTACATTTCACGGGGAAAAATCTCATCTGAATGTCGTCTCTGCTGGACTCGCGGCCAGCTGAACTACCGCTGCGGCAGGCGGGATTTCCCAGCTGGAGCGACAGATGCAGAAATCCCCTCGTTTTCAGCCTAAACGGCTTCTGATCGGTTCAATGGGAGAAATGCTATTTACCATTAAGAGGCGAATGTAATCCCAGTGTAAAGTAAGAATAGATTATGACGGGAATTGCTGGGTTTCATATACCAATGCAGATGGAGGGTCGGAAGTAAATTCAGCCCATTTGCTTCTGTTGATTTAGCATCAAAATGTCTAAAGTCTGAGTCCCTTACGGTTGCTCCAACCGTTCAGAGAGAAAGATGAACGTTATTTTTGTGTTTCAATTTTTAAAAAAACTTACTGAAAAAAGAGGAGAAATGTGGATCAATAATCTACAGCTAAAAACAGGAGGTGCAGAAACTAACAATGTTTGCAGCACCACTTTCTAACAGGAAACCTTCACATCGTTTAAATTGTATTTTCAGATATTTTATTGGACAGTTACTTAGAAAGCCAAGCATTCATATGTAAGGTAAGATATATTATTTTTATGCTGTAGTGTGTCCCCAGAGCGCTAATGTTGTTAGCAGTTAGCTCATATGTTTATTCAGTGGGACTTTGATGCTAAAAAAATAAAAAGCTAAATAAATTAAATATAACCTACCCAGCCATACAGTCACAGTGAGCTGTGACTATTCCCCCACATGCTACGTGTCTGGACACGAACAGACACGGACGCGGTGGTTTCTGTAGATCGGTGCGAATTGTGACTCAACATTAACGTACAACTCCAGCATGAATTTGGGTTTACAGAAGCTAAATACATTATTTACCAGGAGATTCAAGCTCATAAAATAACGTGAGTTATTGCTATCATTGCTAGCGATAGCATCGTTATCATCCAATTACTTAAAATAGCACAATTCACTACTCACCAGGCGGAAACAAGTCGACAGCCATTTAATGCTTCTTTTGATCCTAAATGCTTGACCCAACCTGAAGATAAATGATTGATTCTCCAGGCTTTTTGAAACTTTCTTCTGGCTCATCATATAATATGAGGTCTGCAGCTCCAGGTAGTTTCGCCTCGATGCGTGTAAATCCTCAATAGAGAAGTCTTTTTTTACCGAGATAATGCAGATCATATCTTAAATATAAGCATATTTTTTCGAGATGCCTCTGCTGTTCCAGCCTATTTAGGGCATTAGCTACTCGTTGTGATCAACTTTGCTTTGTTTGAACCGGAGAAATCCCCTTCTGGCCCTCCATCTGAATTTTGCGAGTCATCCAGATCACGTGACTGAAACCCAGCAGTTTATTGATGCAGCATGTTGAAATGACAGCCATCGAAAAAGTCTAGTGCTCCTCTGATCCAGAGATCTGGTCTTTGTCCCGCCCCCACAGCCAACGAACCAATCACCAGCTACCTCCAAACCGGCCCGGTCTCTGATGCGCGTAATGCTTCTGGTGTGTACGCACCATTAGTTTATCACCTGCCGTGATGGATGCAGCTACATCTTCATTTTCCCTCTAAATGTGATCAAACTAGGAAGAAATTATTGTATTTTACTTGTCTTTTGCACAATAAATATGAATTCCTTTTTAAAATTTGTTTATTTGTTTTTAATTTTAAAAAATGACATTTTAGAAAACTCTAATCCGGTGCCTTCATTGCTCCATGTTAGTCTTATTTAGGGTGCGTTCACACTGCAGCCTGAAGTGACTCAATTCTGATTTTTTTTGAGTAATGCGACCTGTATCCGATCTTTCCATGGCAGTGTGAACAGCACAGGTCGGATTCTTTTTCGAATGTGGCCCATATCCGATACGTATCCGATTCAAATGCGACCTAACGTTCAGGTCGCATTCATCCGAACTTAACGTCACTGATTCTCAACAAATCTCACTATTATGCGTCCTGATACGCGCAAGTGGGAAGAAAAACAACAACCATGACGGATTATATGAGGATTAAGTTGTTAATATGCTGCTCCGGCCGGACAACAACTTGAAATATGTAAGCTAAGCTCCACCGTTGGCCTCCATGTTTACTTCTGCAAACAATGAGCACTTCTTCTTTTTATGGCGGTTGGCAGAACACTGAGAACGCTGACGCTATGGCGCCCTCTACTGTGCATGTGGGACACTTTCAGGTCGTTTGCCCGTTTACACTGCAGAACGCATACAGGTCGCATTTACTGGCAGTGTGAACGGCCACGGCAAAAAAATCAGAATTGAGTCACTTCAGGCTGCAGTGTGAACGCAGCCTTAGAGGGACTCAGCACATCTTATTGAGAGCTGATGATTTAACTAATTGCTTTAATACTGTTTGTAAGTAATGTTCAATGTTTGGGCCATTTTCTCATGTTTTATCGACTGACCTGCATTTAGTGCTTATGGATTATTAAGATGCATAAATACCCACAAATGATCCCGGTATGGTGGGATTATTTGTTTGTAAACCCAGCAGCAGCCTGACTGCAGAAAGAGCCGGCGGCCATTAGAAGATACACAGGGAAGCTGGGAATGAGTCTAATACAAAAGAAACACTAAGGCTAAAGAAAACCTGATGAACTAGAAGACAGCGAGACAGGAGGGAAAACATAAACGAGCCAAAACAGAAACAAGACTGATATAACAAAAATAAGAACTAAAGAACAAAGAGCTGGAGTAACTAGAAGGACTAAACAAAGAAATAACCGAACTGGAGCCATTAAGGACAGATGGACATAGATACAGACATAAAATAACTAAACCTAAAGTAACCAGATAAGAAAAGCTAGAAACACCACAGGGGGAAGAAATAACCTAACTGGGATTATTAAAGGAAGATGGGCATGGATGGGCTGTTGTAAAAAAAAACATTTTAGTAATTAAAATTATTCTTACAATTAATCGAGTAATCGTGAAAAAAAGATTAAATAAAACATTGGTAAATCTAACATAACAGCAGTATTACTATCATATATGAACATCAGTCCAATTATTCACAGTTGAGCTTCCCTAACAGTTACTTTTCTGTAGTTTAGAAAATTAACCTGTAACAATAAAAGCTCACTTTCTAAGTAAACCTGAAGAAAAGTTAGACAAAGATCTGAAATTATATTCAACTTAATAATAAAGAGGCAGGCTCACGAATACACTTATAACAAGTGTCTATGATCCAGCTTTCAGTTCATGTATTCATCTTCAGTGAGTTTAATAGATGAACTCTCACCTTCCCAGACATTTATGTTGGTTGTGTTCATGTTAGCAACGGGATTCGACACGGCCTGCATTCGTCACACACAGAAACATCTACCAGTATGTAACGTCACAATGCGCTTCGCCTCCCACTTGTTGCGACCAGGAAGAAATTACATTTATTTTGAGTAAACTCAGTAGAAGTATATCCATATTGGCTAGAGCTAGACGTGTATTGAATGCTAAATCACTTCATATTCTATATAACTCTCTGATTTTACCATATCTATCATATTGCTGTGAAGTGTGGGGAGTTAATTACAAGAGCTCTTTACATCCGGTAACCGTCCTACAGAAATGAGCCATTAGAATCATCCATAATGTCGGTTATTATGAGCATACAAACCCACTCTTCATAAAATCCAGAATTCTCAAATTTGACGAGCTTGTAGAATTTAAAATGGCTCAATTTATGTTCAAAGTATCTAAAAAGTTGTTACCTGAGCACATACAGAGCATGTTTTCTGAAAGAGAAGGGGGGTATAACTTAAGGGGTCACTCAAACTTCAAGATCCGCAATTTTAGAACAACAAGAAAAAGCTTCTGTATTTCAATTACAGGTGTAAAGTTATGGAACAAGTTACATGAAGATTTAAAACAAAGCAATAGTTTAACACAATTCAAAAGAAAGTACAAAGAGGTAATTTTCAATAGATACACATACGGGTGATAGAAAGCAATAAGGTGTGTATTGCAGATAACAACTTGGTGTAAGGGTTTAGAAAGACAAACCAGCATAAAATGGGAAAATGTATAGGTAAATATTAGTAACTGTTACTTCTGACTGCCACTTTGACTTTGATTTTTTTAATGACAGTAGGACTCTAAAGTTTCAAGTGTTTAGGGGTAGGAGTTTATAAGTTCTCACTTCTTCCTACCCCATTTTGAGCATGATATGTTAACTGAAACAAAAAAATCTGTATTTTCTCTTCTTTCTTATGCACTTCTTGTTACTGTGTACTATTTTTATTTTTTTATATTTGTATCATGTTCGAATAAAATTTCATTTCATTTCATTAAAATTTCATTTCATTTCATTTCATTTCATTTCATTTCATTTCATTTTTCGGTTATGTCAAAAGTGATTTTGGGCAACAAGAAAAAAAAAAAACATAAAAATTTTTTGCCAAAGACGATTTAAGCAAGAAAATCACATTGAGCAAAAAATGACATCAGCCATTATTTTAGGGAGGTGATGATATTATAGCTTGAGGTGTCTGGTCACTTCATACAGTTGCAGAGTCATGGTGTAAGAAAAAGCGATGATGTTTCTAACGAGATAAAACGAGGCAGCTGATTGTAAAGCAAACATTTCCATCAGCTTTAAAGCTTCGCATGTAAAGCTCAGCCGCCCACAGCCTATCCGCTTACCTGTATAAATACTCCTGCAGCGCTCTTCCCGCCGTTCGCCCTGAACCAGCAGCTCCCGGAGGAGAGGGGCTGCCGAACTCCAGGCATCATGCCAGTCGTTTTAAGGATGCTGATTGGTCCACCGAAAACAAAGAAAACCCAGATATTACATGAAGCAGTAAAATCCTCCCAGGCCAGACGTTATGCTGCTAACACTTAGCTTTCGTCAACAACTTAGGCGGAAGTGAGAGCGCTGCGCAACGCAAATAACGACCTGGAAGGAACACAGTGCATTAAATAATAAAACATAACGAAGCTTCGAGGCAGGTACATTTTCCTCAAGAAATTTTAATTATCAAGGTACTCAAATCACTCAAGGAATCGTTTCACCCCTAAGCAGAACTAAACCTAAGATAGCAAGATAAGAAAACTAGAGACACTATGAGGGAGCTGAAATAAGGAACTAGAAGGACTAAATAAATAATCTAACTAGGACCACTATAGGAAGTTTGGTCACAATTAGAGGGAAAATGAAGATGCGGCTGAATCCATCCAGGCAGGTGATAAACTAAGCCTTCAGAGAGTGAAAATGTAGCAGGTTGAAGGGGAGGCAGTGAGGTACAGAGACAATGAGTTAAATATAAAACCTCTGACAACTGCAGACGGTGCAAAGCTGCGAGGGGGAGATGTAAATGATCTTATTATTCTAACTGTAAACAGTTTAAATAGAATAATGTATTCCAGCCTTTATTCTGAAGGCGACATGCGAAGTAGAGCGGCTGCTGATGCAACGTGACGTCGACTGACACAAACAGTATAGATGCATCACAGCTGCCGCTTGGTTATAATTTTTGAGGATAATGATTTAAGATGTTTTATGTTTTCTGCTGAAGAATACCACAACAAACAAAATAGAACAAAACATTTCTAAGAATAACATGCTTTTTATGCTTCTTAATTCTCTTAATACAGTCATATTTAATAAATAAGCGTGAGTTATGATGATGAGGCTCAATCGTCAGATTAAAAATCCCTTCTGAAACCTGCTTTAAGCAGGTATTGAACTTATTTTTCATTACACCCACATATCTGCATGAACGTCTTTTATTGGTCTGATGAAATATTTTAATTTTATATGTCATGTTTTCATCAGCTGTAGGCAAGAAATCTTTCGTCAAATAAAAGCTTCAAAACTGTTTGTGTGTAATTAAGCTACATAATCAGTTTTACTTGTGAGCTCAATTGCTGAAATACATGCATTTCTCATTAATATTCTAATTTATTGATTGATTGTACTTTATGACTGTAAATATGCACAACATTGGATCACATCAAATCTATTTAAAGTTATTAAATCTAAGCTAAATTACCCCAAACCAAAACGAGTTTGCCTGTGTCCTTTCAGCTACCAATATAAAAACAGAAAATATGTTTGGAAAGGCCTTTGGTTTTTCCCTCTACAAGGTGTTATGGCAAATCTTTCATTCTGTCTTGTACAGTTGATTTAAAATTTTACTATATTTCTTTCTCTGTTTCTCCTGATTTGGTTCCACAGAATTATAGTGGCATCAACAGGAACAAAATTAATAATGACTCTAAGAGCAGAGCTGATGACAGAAAAAGTGACGAACCGTCCCATTCTGAAGAGGACAAACAGCAATTTGGGACCCTTTCAACTTTTCCTAATCTGGTTATCAAAACTGGAAAGAAGACTTATGTCTGTGACAGGTGTGGGAATAATTTCCTTAAGAAAACACAGTTGATAGTCCATCAACGCATCCACACTGGAGAGAGGCCATACAGTTGTGACCACTGTGAGAAGAGTTTCATTCACAAACAAAGTCTGACGTCCCATCAACACATTCACACCGGAGAGAGGCCATATAGTTGTGACCACTGTGAGAAGAGTTTCATTACCAAACAAAGACTGATGACCCATCAACGCATTCACACTGGAGAGAGGCCATACAGTTGTGACCACTGTGAGAAGACTTTCATTCACAAACAAAATCTGATGTCCCATCAACACATTCACACCGGGGAGAGGCCATACAGTTGTGACCACTGTGAGAAGAGTTTCATTACCAAACAAAGACTGATGACCCATCAACGCATTCACACTTGAGAGAGGCCATACAGTTGTAACCACTGTTAGAAGGGTTTTACTGCAAAAGCACGCTGATGTCCCAGCAACACATTCACAGTGGAAAGAGTCCATACAGTTGTGGCCAGTGTGGGCCGAGTTTTATTCAGAAAGGACATTTCATACTCCATCGGTATGGCTGCATAAGAGAGAGTCTGACCATGCCATGTCTGAATAGGAAGTGGTGTTTTTCAGAAGCCCATCACCAGGATACAATGATCAGCTTGGAATGCATGTAAACAGTTTCAATATAATTCATTACAAAAGCAAATTGAAGTTGCAGTGTTTTTTCATTTTATAAATAATCATAAAACAGAAACTAATGTAAATCTTCTCGCATGTAACAAATCAAGTCCAGTTTTTAGAAAGTGTCACTTATTGATTCCTGTTTTGTGTTTACCTGGAATTCACCATCACACCACCTGTTGTTAATGTGCTGCTTAGGGATTATTAGTCAAAGTCACACTGTATTGGCAGCTACTGTACTGTGCACATCTCCTGCAGCAAAAGTACATTATTTCAACTATTTAAACTATTTACAATTAGGCTAGTAAAGTTATTTACAACTCACAGCCAGCGCAGATCACCTCTCTTCTGCAAATACTGCATGCAGCTTTGCGGCATGTGTAGATGTCAAAGATATTTTTATTGCAGAATCTCTTTATCTCTTCACCATGGATAAGTTTTTATTCTTTAGAGGAACTCAATGCATCTTATTGAGAGCTGATGATCTTACTGTGAACAAAATTGCTTTAATATTCCCTGTAAGTGATTTGGATTGGTTTGCTGTCTAAATTATGTGGTGCAAAAGAAAATTTTTGTCCCAGTTTTCACCAACTGTTTTCTACCATTCCCTTTTATTTTGTTTTTATATTACAAATGGCACTAAAAAGTTATTAATGCACCTAACACTTGTAAAAAAAAAACATATGTATTTGCCACTCATATTTTGAAATGTTAGATTTTATGAAAATATCTATGTTTTCATCCACAAAACCTATACATGTCAGTTTTTTTACCTCATACAGATGACTCGACTTTTTGTTGATGAAGCACGTTCATGTTAGAGTGTTTGTGTTCTTCAAAGAATGAGTCATAATGTCTCTGTTCCTCCAGTGGCTTCGTCCAACTTTTTTATAAAACTGATTCGAATGCATCAGCGACTCTGCTGTGGATTTGCTGCAACAAAACTCAAATCCTCCCTGATGCCGGCTGACAGCTGCAGAGGATCATGAAGCTTCTGACTTCTAAATGTCTTTGTGAGAGATGATAGGAGGAGTTTTCTTTTTCACAAACAGAACAAAAGCGCCGCGCTGCTCATCATTGCCAAAGCTGTGAGCTTGGTTTCCACTGTAGCTGAAATCAAATAAAGCTGTTGTGATTTACAAGTTTGGGAGGTAAAAAAAAGACGTTGTGGAGCCTCCCTGCTTTAGAAAATTCAGGAAACACCCAAGACAAGCTGGAGGTTCATCAGAGTCACACTGAAACTCAGCTCTGGGCACTTTGAACGCCCACGGTCCGGAGACGGGGTCTGTCTCCAAAAATAAAAACGGTTGCCACTTTATTTTGTTCTCTGTAAGTAAAAATATAAATCTCAGGGTCAAAAATGTGTATACTGGCATCAGCCACGCTTCTGCCAAACAATATTTTTTTCAGATCTACACATAATCAAAATTAAATGACTGATAAACTCATGAAAAACTGTGAAAACCAGTTCAGACCCAGAAGCCTTAAATTGAAGTAAAGTAATTATGAGGTACTCCTTTTTATTATTTCATCCACTTTTCACAAAGTACAAATTCTTGTATTTAAAAGCCTTCTCTTTCTCTAGTCCAAACATGTTTCTTGTCAAACAATTTCAGCTGCTAATTTAATTGCTACTTTAAGATTTTGGAGACCAGTCCATGTTAGTTTGCTATTTTTGAAGATTTTAATCAATTTCCTTTTTAGAGATAAGGTTTGTATCAGATGCTTCTTTCTTTCCAAGTGTCTTCACTCGGCATTCCAGAAGAAGCTGATCGCTCATAGACATGTTGCATGTTATTGTTTACATCTGGAAACTTTGCGCATGCATACAACGCTGGAGGGCAAAAAGGAGATTATTTTGCATGTTGTCCATTATAGCCGTGCTGCCGTGGTAGAGCAACTCGGTAAGCAAAATGAAACCTGGAGATGCACAAATTATTAATTTATCGCAGTGCAAAGCACAAAGCAAAGGGAAAAACAACACAGAAAAACGGTTGAAAAACAACTCAAGACGGCTACGCTACCAGCAGTCTCGTTGCCGTAGCAACTCACAACAATGTATCAGGATTCAACACCAAAAAACTCGCAAACATTTTCCACACAAAGTACAGAACATTTAGTCTGTTTCAGTTTTATGTGATATTGATGAGAGATTGCAATGGTAGATTAGCTACCGCTGCTACTAGCTAATCTAACACAGCAGTGGAAGAGATAAAAACCTGCTCTACCTATAACCTGTCAGAGTTGGTGGTTAGGTCACCTTTTTTATATTAACTGAACTGAAACACAAAATTCCACAGCACATCTTCATGTTATGGTTCACAAAGTCAAGCTAGCATAACTGACCTACTTCCCTCTCACTGGCTACTTATTTTAATTCAGTTTTTTTCCTCCAAGGACAAACAGAAATGCAGCCTGGAAAATGTAACGAGTAGCAAATCAGAAAGCGAGGTGAAGGAAAACTTATATGAGAATCTAAAATAAAGATGGCCCACAAACTATGGCCATTGCTTCTTCCCAGTCGGCCATGTTTGTTTACACTGAACTCACGTTTGATATTGGGAGGTTTTCCAAGATTTCCGTCTGAAATCTGAATGTTGGTGAGTCAAACCGGTACGACAAAGCCCGTTATATCAGCCGTTATTTTATCGTCATGTGTGGGGTCTCTCAGGTTTTGATGATCAGCCGATAATTTAAAAATCTTGACAATTCTGCAAAGACGTTGGGCAAAAAGCGAGGCAGGTATGGCAGGTACTACTTTGATGGCTACAAAAGTTAATCTGCAGCTTTAAAACAGACAAATTAGTGGTTTTATATACAAATAAACAATTACAAATGTTTGCAGCCAGTTTCATCTATAGTAACCAACAAATAAATAAAAGGCAACAATTAATTACATTTAAAAAATAGTTCAAAAAGTATCATCCACCCATTGATTTTCAGCAAGAACATTATTCTGCTGTTGGTTACAGTCATTTCATGAAACCAACTCTGAGATGAAACTGTCTGCATCTTTCTGCACCAGTGATAAAATCTAGATTACCATTCCATTCTGGGAGGATGGCAGGGAAACCAGTAAACCTTCACACATAAATAACCTGACCTTAATCACCTTCTCACTGTGAGGGAGCACAGCTAGCACTTCCTCCCTGTTCTGCTCTCAATCCAGCAGCCTGAAGCCTCTGACACCGGCAGAAAGCGTCTCCTCAGCCAGTCAGGCATTCGTTTTCTTCCTCCTGCTGAGTCAGCGGCTTCAGGCAGTGACATAAAGATTCGCTTCCTAACTTAACTCCAAAATATGTCAGTTTTTTTTTTGCTGCAGCATTTCCCCCCATTTCACTGTGTTAATATCCACAGGAAAACAGTCGAGTCCGCACAGAAACGTGACAGATTTATGTTACTTTAACGAATTGTGGAAATGTTTTAGTTTTATTTAAAATTAAAGACTGCACAATGATGAGGGTGTAATTTGTAAAGGTACACAGCAAAAAAAAGTTAATGTTTCTTCAGCCTGTCAGAGAGATAATAAAACTATTAGTGTTTCACCATGTAATAGTTCTGAATTAAATATTTAACTCACAAGCTAAATATTTAGTTTGTAGACTAAAGTTTTAGCTTGCAGATTAAAAGTTTAGTCAGGAAACTAAATATTTATTTTATTAATTAGATATTTAGTTGAAAGTAAAATGTATTTTCCAAACCATGAATTTTTTAAATCAAAATTTATTTTCTACATTAAATACTTAGCTTGGAGTTAACTACCATATTTTCTGCACTATAAGGCGCACCGGATTATAAGGCGCACCGGATTATAAGGCGCACCGGATTATAAGGCGCACCGGATTATAAGGTGCACTGTCGGCTTTTGAGGAAACTGAAGTTTTTAGGTGCGGCTTATAGTGCGGAAAATACGTTACTTAGCCTGCAAACTAAATATTTAGCTAAATAACTAAATATCCAATTCTTAAGCTAAATTTTTAGTTTACCAACTAAAGATGCTAAGTATTTAGTTCCAAATATTTATCATCTTTTGGTAGAGAACAAAATTATCTCCTAATTTAGTTTTCTAGCAAAATATTTAATTTGCAACCTCAATTTTTATTTTCCAAAGTAAATATTTGGTTTGAAAATTAAATATTTAGTTTAGAGGTTTTAAATATATAAATGTATGAATAGCATGATAAAAATATGAATTTGAACAACACCTCTACTTTATCTTTCTATAACAGGCCAACCAAAACATTGCTGTTAATTGTTTTACTGTGTAATTTAACATGTCAATTAAACTGGCTCCAGTCCAGACAGGTTGTTTTTTATTATCATTTTATTTTAAATTGTTTGAATATCCGTGAGTAATAAATATATTATTTTTGTTTGGTAATTGTAAAAAGAGCAAACAGAAAAACATCCACATAGATTCCTTGTAATGATGCTAGCTAGCTTGCCATTGTACACAGTGTTGCTCACCTCTTTCACTGGGACAGGGGTTAAAGGTCATGCTGGTATCAAGGTTAGAGCTGCTGCTGACTGACTCACCTGTTAAGTGTGGTAAAAGGTACAGAGACAACTTAAATATATGAACATGTTGGTAATTTTTTCTTCATTCATTAAATGCTAGTGAAATGGACAGTAATTTGTAGCGAAGCTAACTGTGCTAAATGGTTGATAATCTCAGTCTACCCACCTCTCTCGGAGAAAAACTTGGTTATAAATTGTCACTCTTTTGTCTGACTTCTTTTGTTCTCCCCCTGTTTTTCTTAAACCTGACTTTGTTATTTTCTTAGCAGCGTAGTGACTGCTTTCTTCTGTTCTTGTTTTCTACTGACCGCTGCTGAACAGTGACCACCGCCAAAGAAAACTTTTTGTGGCGCCCCCTGTCGGTCAGGAGCCCTTGGAATTGTCCTAACTTCGCCCACTCGTGTTTAAATCCACTTTGTACTTCATACAACAAATGTATTTTCCTCCGATTTCTTTTTTGCCCATGCTTCACTATGCGTGGTTTTAGCTTGGGAGCTTCTTTATTAAAATCAGCCATGACTGAGTCATCTCAGTATGATCATATTTAGTGTTGATTTTTAATAAAACTATAAAAAATACATACATTTTAGATTGCACCACGCCCAAAAGGACTTAAACGTGAAGCTGAATCATCACTTTTTCTCTATGAAAGTTATTATCTGAGCCATTTTTGCAGTTTCGCCACCTAAACTCATGTTTCCTGCATCTTGTGGCGGCCGTTAAGATGTCCTCTTCCTCTGATGATGCTCATGATGTTGCACCTCTATTTGGACGTCCATTTCTCCGCCAAGCTCTCCTCTCACAGACGCTTACAGTACGCTCAGTTTCCTCTGAACCACCAAATGTGAGGCATCTGTGTTCTCTGACTGCTAATGTGTTCGGTGTGACCGAGAGCAAAAGATCGGAGCGACACATTTCTGGAGGGCGAGGAAAAAATAAATCTCCCAGAAGCTGCAGAGGAATTTATTATTTACAACAGTCACTCCTGGATTTCCATTTTTAGCAACACATTATGCGTCTGTTTACAAATATAACTGCAGCAGCGTTTCTGTCCATTAGTTAGAATCAAACCTCCGGTGTGAAGCAACTAATAAAAATGTTTTCATTAAACTGCTGAATGCAGTTTAAATTCACCGACTTTGACTTTTTATCTCCAACAGCAAAATAAAATAATTGTTCACTGATTCAGTAATTCACACTCAAATGTTTTTTTTTTTTTTGGTTAATAGTGCCATATATAGTGAGAAAAATAAACATTTAATAAACCAACAATGTTTCCCACTAAAAATGGAGAAATTTTCATCGTGAGAGAATCTAAAACAAACACCCAGAGAATCAAACTGTGTAGTTTTAATTTGTATTTTGTTGCAGCAAACCCAACTTCAGTCACATTCAAACAAACATGTCTGGATTTTTTGAGTCGGATCAAGACGCAGTGGGCAGACCTTTTCTTTGTAGGCCATTTTGACTGAGTGTAAAAAAAAATCTATTTTCACCCATCACTTTTAAAATCATAATGATAAATTCAACAAAACTGTATTTTCAATTGGTTTCATTAAGATTAAACTGGACAATTTCAGTCATTACAAATCAAACTGTAAGACTGGAAACCTTCAAACAGTTTTTAATGGGGGAAACAGGAATCTGAGGAACAGACCGGATGACGTGAGCCTGAGGAGACGCAGAGATCCAGGACTCAGCAGGCAATTAGCACACATCTCCCCTAATCTCCCTGCTGCAGTTTAACACTCATTTCAGAGGCTGCATTTTTATGATTCATCGGATCGCTTTGTGGTTTACCAGTCAGCTGTCAGGTTTCCGCGCAGAGACAAAGCGTCAGCCTGCGAGGTGACGTCGTTTGGTTAATTAAGTCACTTTGCTTGAAGAAAGGGTTTGTAAATGAGCGGGTCAAGGTCATTCCCTCACAGCTCCGCAGATTTCCAGCAAAATAAAACTTTACTGCAGCCTGAATGGGTTTGGATGTCAGCAATGAGGCTGATGCAAATCAAACAAATGAGCGTGAAAATGCTCTAATGAACTCCAGCAAAGCAGAAAGTCTTACTTACTTGTTGATGCTGATTTGCTGAAGGTGAGATCAGGAAAACAAAGAAGCATTAAATTAACAGTCTCCGCACAAGATAATTTTATAGTTTCGTTTTTAACTATATTAAAATATGCAATAAAAAAGTCCAGGTTTGTTTGGGAAGGTCTGAATACATAACCGGACTCTGATGTCGACCAAGAAAGTGAACTCTGGTTCGGTTTGAAAGCATATAAACACCAAGCAGACAGGAGACGCTCCAAAAGCAGGAAGTGAACTACAGCGCAGGGCATTCTGGGTAAATACAACCAAAACAAACACATGGGGTTAGCGCTAGCGGGAGAAATGGCTCATGGTGTTTATCAACAACAAAACAAAAATCCTAGAATCCATAAAACCTGATACTACTCCATTATGGTTTACATTTCATGATTGCGGAAACTGCGCTGTCTTCTTCAGAGGTTCTTGGTACAGCGCCCCCCACAGGTGAGGAGGAGAACCTGTTTTTCAGTTAAACTGCAAAAAACAAAATCTTACCAAGTAAGTTTGGTCTAGTTTCTAGTGCAAATATCTCAGCACACTTGAAATAAGACAAACCAACTTAAAATCAACTTTTACAGTCAATAATTCCTTAATACTGATGAACAAGTACGTCATCGATTGGCAGATAAAGTAACTTAAAACATGGGAAAAGTGTCTTGCTGTAAGTGAAAGAACCAATCAGGCATAAAAATACACAAAAACATACCAAGTATTTCTGGTCTAGTTTCTAGTACACTTGAAATAAGACCAAACTAATTTAACTTACGTAACTTTTTAGCAAGATATTGAAGCTTGTTTTAAGTGAATATTGATGAAGAAGCTCTTACTCCACTAGCAGATTATTTTACTTGATATCTCCCCATGTTATAAGTTAATTTATCTGACAGTGGAACTGATACTTCGTTTTAAAAAGCCATTGAGATTTTAAAAGTTTTTCACATTTTTATTTCAAACCCATTTATTGTAAGTGGCCAAAAATATTTTGACAGCCGTTGACTGGGAAATAAAATACTCTGACACCAGAGGGATGCTTTGAAAAATCCTGACCCTGAGTTGAAAAAACAAAAAACTATGAAACTTTTAAACTGAAATTAGGGATAAGAAAAAAGTACAAGCAGAAAGGAAGAGCAAAAGGAACTGGAACATTTTTTTTTCTAAAGAAGGAATCTGGTTTTACAACGAGAAATTAAGGAGATTAAAAACTGAGCCATATATGTACATCCATTAAAAAAAGAAACAATAAAAGGTATTTTTCTGTTCATCCAGCTGCGATGCAAATACATTTAAAGATCCAAACAAAGCAAGAGGGAAAACCGAACAATAAAGCCGATGTTCATTTTTGCTGTTTCTTTAAATTCATTCTGATCTTCAGAATCAGCACCCAGAGATATCTTTGGTTTTGTTGCGCCGCTGGAAGCGCGTGTCGGCCGGGTCGAACCCTTGTTCGTTTGACCCAAACAAAGCCCAGCTGGGGGTCTTGGCGGTGTAGTCCAAGGCTGAGAAGGTCTGCTGTCCGCCGCTGTCTTCGTGAGCCTGGACCAGATCCTGGAAACGGTCGTAGTCGATCCAAGTCCGCCACTCGCCGTTCACCTTGAACTGGAAGAAAAAGGACATTTAAAGGGGCATTTACACACTTTTTATATCCAGGCACTACTACTGCTACTACTGCGGAGACTACACTGTAAAAACATGAAATCTTACCAAGTATTTTTGGTTTAGTTTATAGTGCAAATTTAATAGAACACGTAAAATAAGACTAACTTGAAAGTAGCTTTTTTTGGGTTTCTGTCTCTAAGAAACTCCACCTTCAGGAAGGCTCCTCTGTTAACCCTTCAACAACATTTTTACCAGCGTTGCTCTGAGAAGTAGCTTCTATAATGAGCTCAGCAGCTCCACCAGGTGTTTGCTAACTGCTGCTGGCTAGTCTGAAGGAGCTGAGAGCGAGGCAGAAGCTCGGTAACAAGAAACTGCAGCTCAGAGGAGGAGCTGCGCCTCGAAGGCGGGGCTAGGTCCACCCAGGCGTTTTGTACAGCTGAATGGTTGCCATGGAGATTAAAGGGTTTCTCCAACAGGCCAGAAACCATAAGAAATTTTACTGGATGACAAATTGTCCCAGAAATGATTGTGATAATCGACATTATTGGTTATTTTTAGCCCATTTTCCAGTAATATAATAATAATGTCTTACTAATGCAAGAACACATTCTGAAAGATCAACCAACTTTAAATTCTGATGAACATTTAACACTGGAACCGGAAGACATTTTAAATATCCAAAATAAATGAACAAAATAACAGAAACAGCAAATAAAATTGATTATTAAGTCTTTGTAAACAAAACTGTCCTTTAAAAAAAGCTTAGTTGAGACCAAAACACCCATTTTAACACTTTAGTTATTCAGTTTTTGGCAGAAAAAGAGAGAAAAAAATATAATCATACAAATAGAAATTACTGAGCTTGTTTTAATTCATCATGCGATGAATTGATTTATTTCTTATTGTGACAGTCCAACCTAAAGAAGAAAATGCGGACATGTTGAAGTAAGTCGGAAAGCTTTTGCAAAGAACAGAGTCGAATCAAAATTCGGCTGTGAAGGAAGCTAAATGTGCAGCAGGGCAAACTGTCAGCAAAGTTCAGTTTTCAAAGAGGTTGTTACGGCCCCTGGCCTCTTGAGGCTGTGCAGGCTCCCGTTTGTTATGCAGGTTCAGCTGTGAGAGCACACCTTCCTGATTGGCTGCCTGGAGGCTGTAGGAAAGCAGCTACACCATTGGACCAGCAGAGGATTGTCAAGCCAATCAGACGTTGATGAGGCCCACCTGCTCCCTATAAAAGGCTCCTGAATCCATTCCTCTAGTGGGGCAGCTATTTTGAAGAGGTTCTGTGAAGCTGCCTCCTCTTGTTTGGTAGTTGCAACTGCTTTAGGCAGGTTTTAAGCCAGCTTGGTCTTAGCTTGGTCCTGTTTGTCCAGTTTAGTTACTTTGACTTTGCTCCAGTTAAGTATGAGTTAGAAGCTTGTGTTTGGGAGGCTGTGGGCTTCCCGCAGCCTCCCCTTTGTGTGTGTGGTTTTTTTGCGTTGTTTTCCTTTTGTGGTTTGTTTTGAGTTTACTTTGAACTGATTTGTTTGGACTTCTGTAACTTTAATTTGCACCTGACATTCTTGAGTTTGTTAACCCCTTTTGTTTTGCATTAATTGGGTTAAATTGTATTGTTTTGTGAAACTTTATTTTGTAATAAATCATTTTTACTTTACACTGTTGCTCCGGACACATTTTATGTTACTGCCCCAGGACCCCTAGACCTTGGGGGCGTAACAGAGGTCAAGCTGACTGGAACGGTATCGTGGGCACAGAAGAACCTCCTGAGCAGCTTTAAATAACAGTGAAATGGAGCTGAACTGGACCGGCAAACGACTGGGCTGCAGCTCTTTGCAACGAGGAAACTCTGATTGGCCTCAGTGTTCCTAATACTGCTTTATTTTTAATCACAAAAGTAATTAAAACAGATCCAGCGTTGGAGGACTAACACACCTTCCTGCTGAGGAAGCATCGAGGTGTTTGGTGCTTTACGGCGTCACATTAGAGGAAAAAATAAACCCAGCCTGCTGCATTGTTGAGGCTGGAGAAGAAACGCCTGTTGGGAACAAACGTTCCCCAGACTGACATTTATTCAGTCTGGGTAATATTTCCAAGAACAAAGTGAATCTGCGCTGTCCGGGAAGAGAACAGGACTGCATGCTGTTTTAGTTAATGGAGTCTTGCTGATAGTAACAGAGTTTCTACTATGTTTTGTAAAGCCGCAGCTCCACACCTCTTTCCAGACGAGGGTTTTAAATTAGGGTTCAAAACGACGCTGGATGGAACAGAATCAGTTTATGCGCTCGCTGCCGTTTCATCTGCACCTTTCGTTTTGACAAAGTGAAGGAAAAATATTGTTTTTTTTCTAACTTATGAGGACAAACGTGTCTGGCCGTCAGAACAGAAACGGGACCCAATAATCCCAACAACACAAAAGGAAATATTGCAACTTGCTGCAGACAAACAGGCAGAAAAAACCAAAAACCAGAATGAAACTAAAGCACTTTAACCTTTGATATCACATTTTCTGTCATTCATGTGAAAATGTAAACTTGTTTTCCACTAGAACCAAAAAGCCTTTTCCAAACCCGTTGGATTCTGAATGACGAAACTAAAAGTCTGTAGTTATTGTTTAGAAGTAGATTAAATTAGATTCCTTTTGATGGTTTTTTCAGGGTTGATCCAGATTTTCAGTTTCCTTTACAGTCCGTCTTGTACTGGACTGAACCGGGTTCTGGTTCTGATACTTCAGTGTTTCTCAAACTGTTAGTTTAGTAAACACTCATCTCTAGGGCTGTTGTAAACGAATATTTTAGTAATCGAGGTACTCGAATCATTCGAGGAATCGTTTCAGCCCTACTCATCTC